>NC_090181.1:18098839-18406627 GCF_024679245.1 Pseudorasbora parva
AACGGAATCAAGCCATAACACAACAAAATCGCCACGACACAACGGAATCACCACAACACAACGAAATCGCCACGACACAACGGAATCACCACAACACAACAGAATCACCACAACACAACGGAATCAAGCCAGAACACAACGAAATCACCACAACACAACGGAATCGCCACAACACAACGGAATCACCACAACACAACGAAATCACCACGACACAACAGAAACAAGGCACAACACAACGGAATCTCCACAACACAACGGAATCGCCACGACACAACGGAATCGCCACAACACAACGGAATCACCACAACACAACGGAATCGCCACAACACAACGAAATCACCACAACACAACAGAAACAAGGCACAACACAACGGAATCACCACAACACAACGAAATCGCAACGACACAACGGAAATCACCACAACACAACGGAATCACCACAACACAACGAAATCGCCACGACACAACGGAATCACCACAACACATTGGAATCACCACAACACAATGGAATCACCACAACACAACGAAATCGCCACAACACAACGGAATCACCACAATACAACGAAATCACCCCAACACAACGGAATCACCACAGCACAAAGGAATCACCACAACACAACGGAATCGCCACAACACAACGGAAACAAGGCACAACACAACAGAAACAAGGCACAACACAACGGAATCACCACAACACAACAGAATCACCACAACACAACAAAATCACCACAACACAACGAAATCGCCACAACACAACGGAATCGCCACAACACAACAGAATCACCACAACACAACGAAATTGCCACAACACAACGGAATCACCACAACACAACGAAATCGCCACGACACAACGGAATTGCCACAACACAACGGAATCACCCCAACACAACGAAATCGCCACAACACAACGAAATCGCCACGACACAACGGAAACAAGGCACAATACAATGGAATCACCACAACACAACGGAATTACCACAACACAACGAAATCGCCACAACACAACGAAATCGCCACAACACAACGGCGGAAATGCTCCCGACCACGAGGGGGCTCTCGGAGTGCAATAAAGTTAGTTTTCCTTGCCGTTGCTCTATAGATTGGCCAGTTTTACATAGATATAAACACTACGATCAGTTTTAATTGTGTAACCACTGTATATCGACATAAAATATCAACTTAAAATCACCTACATGCATTATAGCTTCATATTTATACTTGAAAACGCTTTTACACGCTGTCGCGGCGCTTGATGCCCAAGGGAACGTCTGCTAATTCCACCATACAGTTGAAACATTTTATTTGTATGAATTAAAAGTACTTATAACATTTAAAAACAGACATGTTAAAATTCCACAGCTTTGTTGTATTCTAAAAAACTGACTCAATGCAGGGGCGGAGTGGCCATCGGCAGAATCGGGAGAATTTCTGGTGGGACACCTTTCCGCTCATAAATTGGGCTGGCAGACTCATTCGGCTGCTTCATTTTTCTTTTCTCTTAATTTTCTCTGTATGTCTATATGTGTTTAGCTACTGTGTGACTGATATAACAGCGCCGCTAATTACACTAGATTTCAATTTAAAGCAGCGCATGATCATCAGAACATACATTTAAAAAATGCCGCTTTCTGTTGTCAGAGTGCTCTCTCAAAACAAAATCGTAATTGAATGCTGTGGAGAGAATAAGCTAATCGCAGAAGGATAAAATGGATAGTAAAAAGTTGCCAGGGGGAGCTGAAAAAGCCAGGTTAAAAAAAGAAAGGCGTTGGAGGATGACGTGGTCAAATGTGCCAAACAAACAGATATTTTTTTTCTAGACAAACGAGCACACAGAACATAGTGACTCAAGGTAACTTACAGAGACTATAGTATTATATGTAAAGTTACATTTATGCATTTGGCAAACACTTTTATCCAAAGTGACTTATCAAAGGATTTTTTTTTATGCAGATCACTGTTTTTATTTTAAATATCTGTTTCAATTAATTTCAGTGATTTTAGCCTTGGGACTTTCCTATTTCTTCTTGAATCATGTAATAATAAATAACAGGATAGTAAGAACAGATCTGATCACTTAATTTTTCAAGGTTCCACCACGGTTTGATGTGGGATGGGAATGGGGTCCTGGGCTCCCTGGGTGAAAATGGGTCCCACTCCGCCCCTGACTCAATGCATAACATTGGAAATTGAACATTTAAACAAAAACAAAAAAAGTAATTTTAATTCATAAAATTATACGTTTCAACTACTTGATGGGAATGGGCAGACGTTTAGGCCGGGGACACACTGCAAGCGTGCTGTGAGTGTCTCGGCTGCGTGGCGTGTCCTTTTGTATTTCGGCTCTCATGTTAACCGGTTAGAGCTTGCATACTGCCTATGTCAGCCGCGCAGAAAACACGTGCATGCTTCAAATAGAAGAGACGCCTATTTTTCACGCGACACGCTAGCGTGTTGGAAGCGTTTAGGCAAAATAGCATAGGAAAACATGTTTATATGCCATTTTGACACAAATACATATTAATAAATGACATTTTCATGTTTGAAAGTCTGTAGGTTAACATAAATGCAGAGATAGGGCAAATTGTAATAATAAAAAACAACATAGTTATCAATTTTGAAATATTAAACCTGTCAATACAGAACGAAATATTGTGTAGCCTATTTTGCCGTCAATACCATAGATATGTATGGCCAATAGGCAACTGCCGACGTTGTCTTTGATGTATCAATGGGCAATATATTTATATTTAACATGAAATATAGGGCTTCCCTGTACATTAATAGCAGTAGCAGCGCCGCGTCAGACACGCTTCTGGTGTGCAAAGACAGAGAAAACGCCAGGCAGCCGCCTCGCGGCTGACACGCAGCAGAAACGCCACACTTGCAGTGTGTCTCCGGCCTTAGGAGAGTAAAAGTCGCAAGTAAAAACTTTCACGAGTATAAATATGAAGCTATAATGCATGTAGGTGATTTTGAATTGATATTTCATGTCGATACAATGATTACACACTTAAAACTGATCATAGTGTTTATATCTTTGTAAGGCTGGCCAACCTATAGAGCAATTGCAAGGACTGCAATAAAATAACTTTATTGCAGTCCGAGAGCCCTCTTGTGATCGGAACCTTTGTGTTGTGGCTCGATTCTGTTGTGTTGTGGTGATTTCGTTGTGTTGTGGTGATTCCGTTGTGGTGATTTCGTTGTGTTGTGGTGATTTTTTTGTGTTGTGGCAATTCCGTTGTGTTGTGGCGATTTCGTTGTGTTGTGGTGATTCCGTTGTGTTGTGGCAATTCCGTTGTGTTGTGGCGATTCCGTTGTGTTGTGGCGATTTCGTTGTGTTGTGGCGATTCCGTTGTGTTGTGGTGATTCCGTTGTGTTGTGGTGATTCCGTTGTGTTGTGGCTCGATTCCATCGTGTTGTGGTGATTCTGTTGTGTTGTGGCGACTTTGTTGTGTTGTTCCTTGTTTCCGTTGTGTTGTGGCAATTTCATTGTGTTGTTGTTTAATTTAGTACAACTGCACTACTGGGCCACTGTATAATCAAGATAGGCCTACTCAAAATCAGAACTATATTGTGCATGTTTATTATTAGGTTATTGGACACAAGCGCCCATATGTTGGCCCATGGGCCTGCTGGTCTGAAAACAAGATTTATTTAGGCGCATTGTTGGCGCGTTGCTGTTTTTAGGCAACTGAATATTACCAGAGGTGGATAGTAACTAAGTACATTTACTTGAGTACTGTACTTGAGTATCTGTACTTTACTAGGGTTTTATTTTTTCTGGAAACTTATGACTTTCACTTCAATACATTTGAAAGACAAATATCATAATTTTTACTCCACTACATTTCTATCAAGGTCCTCAAAGTTGAAAGTAATTTCTGTGGCAGCTCTGGAAGTCAGTGGATGATTTTTTTTTCTTCTTTAAAAGGTGTTTGGGTTTTTGCAGAAAGCCTTTCAGGAATCACTCTTGTAGTCACGTTAAATTCAATTATTTCCCAGCATTTTTTGAACACTGATTTATAGTTTATAGCAAAATGGAAGAAGATGGATGTCAAAATGTTCATTTTGGCGAGTATTCGCATAAACAAAGTTGATTATGTTTTGAGTGAAGGTAAACAGTTGGGAGAATATCAGAGGTGTATCAGTGTATTGGATCTGTGCATTCAGCCTTAAAGTGACAGCAGCTTTGTAAAGAGCGTTGTAACTTTTATACAGTTAGTCGTATGCTAGTATGTCGGATGGAGCATCACTGACTGGCTTAAACCATGATAGCATAGTGTGCATTTATACAACAATAATAAAGTAATGTGTTGACATTAAAAAGGAAATTTACTTTTGATACTTAAGTACTTTTGAAAACAAATACTTCTGTGCTTTCACTTAAGTAAAAATCTGTTTTTACTTACTTAGAGTAATATTTGACCAGTTATACGTTTACTCAAGTAATGAAGTTGTGTACTTTGTCCACCTCTGAAAATTACTGTGGCATTGACCAACAAAAACCTAGTCTAAAATCAATAGCGCACTATTTTTTGTGTTATTTAAAGGCCATGTTAGTAATATGCGCCTATAGGCAGGTGCGCACAATCTGCTCATTACACACACAGGGATATGCAGCGGCACACAAACATTTTAAAATATTAAAAATAATTTCCTCTCTGGATAAGCATTCAGTCTTTCCGCTCACAAATTTCCACATGTAAATAGCAAATCTGCCATGGTGCAAGCACAACCAGCTTTTAAAGGGAATGGTAGATGAGACTATAATTTGTTTATTGCATGTTATGCCCAAAACACACCCATGACTCAATAAGAGACTAGGTACAACCCTTTTGGACCATGTGTCTGGCGCCAACCATTTTTTCCTCTAGCAAAAGTGGGTTTTTATCTATTATTGTGCTATCTATGTATCGGTTTCAGATGAACCCACCTATAAAAGGCATGAAAAAAACTAAATAAACTGTAGTTGGTCACTTTACATGTTGGTCTGATTTCCCTTTTCTCATCAAGTGTGCAATTCTTGACCAGACTTTGCTGTCTTCACGTGCCTAAAAGACATCTAAAAATGTCTCAGTTTCCACTTCTCGAGTCGTAATTATGAGTTTGTCACATTCAGGTGCTTTGTTGTTGGAAATAATATGAATCATGGAGGCAGGGGTAGCAAGAATATCCAGTGCTGTTGCGCCCAGAGAATCGTCATCACCTTTCACTGCGCTAGATAGTCAGACAATTCTTGAATTTCAATCAAATAAATGGGTTTTGCATACAATACATTCAGTGCACCAAATGGATATTTGTATATGTAAATATATGACCGTAACACCAATAAGCCAGTGTAGATGTTTGTGGGTAAAACAAATAAAACTTAACAGTCACTACAGCAATAGTTTTCTCCAGCATTTTTAAAGTTTATGCCCGCCCTTAACCGGAAACTTGGTAATCAAAATGATCTCAGAGTTTCCCAGTCATAAATATGACTTGAGAGGCAGTTCGTGTCCAATTTCCAGCTAGGAAACTTGCATTCATGATAATTGTAATACACATGACAGCAGCATAATCTGCAATGTGGACCAGACTTTCTGCACACAGATAAAAGTCTGGCTAAAGCAGTTTCAATGTACGATTTATCTTTATGACTGTTGCTTGTCAGACTGTCGGCGAACATGTCAAATTAGAGATCAAAGACTCCCGATTTTGGCCTAGGATCAGAGGAATCTTTTAGGATTCTCAACATTTGTCGTGGCCAAAATTGTACAGTGTGAACCTGGGTTAAGTGAGACTAGTTTTCATTCAACAAAGGCGTTTAGTAGAAAGTCTCAGTTGAGTTTATAAGGTTAAAAGTAAGTAGAAAAAGCCTATATTGTCCATTTGATAGGCCAAATGAGGCTTGCCTAAGGTTTAATCATTTTAAACAGGACGACACCAAAACCAGGTGTAAATGGTGTTCGAAACATCTGCATGTTAGTATTAGGTATTAACTGCAACAAGTCTCAGTTGACCATTTGTAATGGGATCTGCCGATACGGCTCTTGATACCAGGCTTCCACAAGGCCTCGGAACGGGTTGTAATGTCCTACTAACTGAAGCATGGAAGTACAGCATAAGCTGGGGGATGGGAGCTTCAAACCAGAGCGATGTGATAATGACTCTGGAGCCAGGCATGGAATACCCCCCGATGTTTCAGCGAAACACACCCCCTGCCTGAGCAGGACAGGCCTGACAGAGAGCAGCTGGATGGGTCTCAACCAATCCCCTTGAGAAACCAATGTTTCTTCAAAACAGGAAGCCTCCGCAGGGACAGCAGCAGGTCTGACATGAGCAAGTCATTGGAGATACGAGAAGACAGCTTCGCCCTGCAGTGGCACAGAAAGGGTCTGAGACAGCTTTACTGCCTCTGCATGTCACAGATATGTGGCAAGGGGTACAAGGGGTGTGATCATCTTTGTCACTGTTGCACTTTTCCACCCATGTCAACTTTGCTGACACCTAGCTCAACATCTGTTAGGCCAGTAGGAGAATAAACAGCAAATGCTGTGCTACTGCTTTCATCTGCCAGTGCAGTGCCAACTCTGTCACATGAAAAAAAACAAAGAAAAAAAACAACAACTACTGAGATTTCTAATAATACACAGTCCCCTCCATGCAGTTTACATAACAATACAATATAGACTTAAATATATACTGTATAGATTGCTTGAAGAAGATGAGACAGATTCATATGTACTTCAATTTCATTATCAACATTTTGATAATGAAATTGAATTACGGAAGAATATATTGGAATGACATCATACAGTGGATAATGTAAGCAGCCACAACATGGATAAAAGAATGTTTTTTGGAAGAGGTTGTTGATTTGAGACTAAAGATGAGTCTTTGTCTCCCTCATGTGGTAAATACAAAATCTGTAGAAAGGATGCTATGAAGAGGAAATATCATTCTTAAAAGAAAGCATGCAGACCTTATGTAATTATATAATTTATGTTTCCTTTTTTTATACAAAGTTCTTTTGTTATAACCTTTACATTATGTTTTGTATAAAATATTAAGGCCTTTGGAAAATTAATATTTTTTATATAATTATTTATTTAAACTTCCTTTCAATGTTTTAATTTGTCTTATGCTCACAAAAGCAGAATTTTTTTTTTGATTGATTGCAAATTATAATGATGATTTGATAATTACTGGAACTGATTTTTTTTTCAGTTCAAAGTGTTTACTGTCATTTTAATTGAAAGGTAAATAATTTATCATATAAATAAATATTATGACATCAATTTATTATATATATATATATATATATATATATATATATATATATATATATAATAAATATTATGACATCAATTTATTATATATATATATATATATATATATATATATATATATATATATATATATATATATATATATATAAATAAAATAAATTGATGTCATAATATTTATTTATATTATAAATTATTTACCTTTCTATATATATATATATATATATATATATATATATATATATATATATATATATATATATATATATATATATATATATATATATACTGTATATATTCAAATGTTTTGTAAAGAATTTTAAATGCATAAAATACAATTAAATTCAAGCATGCAAACATACGTCTCCCGAGTTCTAAATGTTCTTAAGCTCATGAGAAACAAATGAAATAAAATGCATCAAATTATTTATCTGCTCTGAATTACTATTACATTCATTCTCTGACGGGAAAACTAATATGTATTAAAGTGTTTGTTTACCTCTCAGCTGTGACAAGTCTCCCGAGCTCTCATCAGCGTCGCCCTGGCAACTCATTGCAAACACCTGCAAACGATCAGCACGGGCCGGATCGTCACAGCTGCAGGCCATCAGGCCCGGACATAAAGGCCTTCATTCTGGGACACCAGTTTGAGCACGATCTCCATGCAGCACTACGCTAATCATTGTCTCTCTCTCTCACCCAGACTGCAGCCTGTGACGCTCCGGCCACCTCGCCGCACCCACGTCACCGCTAGCACCAGGGCACCAGGAAGAAGGACACCACCAGCGCACCTGCACCTAAATCACCACGTTTGTCACTGTTCAGACCAATAAATCCACCCTCTGGGGGCTTTGCACCAATTTCATTGTTGCGTGATCCTTCACCCTGCCACACTGGTGGAGAATGCGGGCAAGAGCGTGAAGGATCACCAACCACCCCCTCAACACTGACATTGTTTTTTCTCACCCACGCAGTCAACAGGATCGGAGAAAAAGGCGGCGCTCCTCCCCCATCATGGACGACCTTATCAAGTGCCTTACCGAAGTGAGTTTGCGACAGCAACAGATCACCGAACACCTGATGGCTCGTCAGGAAAAGCTTGAAGAGGAAGTCGCCGCTCTCCGCCTCACCCCTGCCCAGCGCGTTCCGCTGCCTGATCCGCGCGTCCGCGCAACCCAGCTGCTGCCAAAATTAACCAGCCATGATGACATCGAGCTGTTCCTGCAGCTATTCGAGACCACGGCGGTTCAGGAGAACTGGGACCGGAGCGACTGGGCGCGGTTGCTGGGACCCCTGCTGACCGGTGAGGCACAACGAGCCTACTTTTCACTGCCCACTGAGAGGGCTGACAACTATGATGCATTAAAAAGAGACATCCTCGGACGCCTCGGGCTGTCGTCCATTTCAGCAGCCGAATTGTTTCACGAATGGGAGTACAAGCCTCGTCGCCCAGCCCGCGCCCAGGCCGCTGAACTCTCCAGACTGTCCCGACACTGGCTGCTCGAGGGAACAACCACCGCGGGTCAGGTGGCGGAGCGCGTAACGATCGACCGTTTGCTCCGAGCTCTCCCGCCGCCCACCAGGAGGGTGGTGGGAATGACGAACCCAACCACCATCGGCGAGCTCGTCGAAGCCATCGAGTTGGCGGAGGCGGCGATGCACCGCGACCCTGGGGAGCGAGCGCCGTTTTTCCCCCGGAGGGTGGTCCAGGAGCGACGCGCGCCGGAAGGTACCCAGCGCGCAGTACACAGGCCTGCGGCTCCCGGCCCAATCGATGAGCCGATGCCCACGGAGGAACCGGGCACACCGGTACGCGCATGGTTGGCTGGCTGCACCGTCCATCTAGAACCGCCCCGCGGAGCCCCACGAACGGAGGTGAAACTCAATGGGCGGCCGGTTCTGGCCCTTCTGGACTCGGGGAGCTCGGTCAGTCTCGTCGAGGCCGCCATCCTACCGCCCCAGAAGAACTCCAAAGCCCAGCTTCCTATCACCTGTGTACACGGCGACACTCGTCGTGTCCCGGCCCGCCGAGTGACGATCTCCGCTGGCCCGGGCACCTGGCCGCTGGAAGTGGGAATTGTGAAGGACCTTCCCGTGGCCGTACTCCTCGGACGGGACTGGCCGGGCTTCGAAGAACTGCTTCAGACCTCCGCCCAGCCAGCCAGCCAGGCCGGGAGCCGCCCCCGAGAGCGACGCGGTCGGAGAAGGAGGAAGACCCAGGCCGCTCTATGGGCATCGGACAGCGGGAGAGATGGTGAGTCCCCCTCCCAAACTCATAACGCCGTTTTTGATGTCTTCCAACAGGTCCAGGGAGGGGGCTCCTTGGCGAAGGCCCAGCGGGAAGATGACCGCCTCAAGAACTGCTGGACTCAGGTCCGGGCAGTCGACGGCCGGGACCATCTCCCAGCGCCCCATCCTCTCCCGCATTTCATCGTTCGGAACGGCCTGTTGTACTGTGTCGCCCAGCGGAGGGGGGAGGTCAAAGAGCTCCTCGTGGTGCCGAGGACCAAGACGGAGGTGATCATGGACCTAGCCCACGGCCATCCGGTGGCCGGCCACCGGGGAGTCGCCCACACCATCCAGCGGATCCGGGACCGGTACCACTGGCCAGGCTTGGACGGAGAAGTGAAGCGCTTCTGTCAGGCCTGTCCGACCTGCCAACGGACCGCACCACGAGCTCCTCCCCCCAGCCCGCTCGTTCCGCTTCCCATCATCGGGGTACCTTTCGAGCGAATCGGGATGGACCTGGTGGGGCCGTTGCCTAAGTCTGTCCGGGGACACCAACGTCATCCAGCACGACGTCCGAACGCCACCAGGGGTCATCGTGAGGCGGCGGCCCTATCGGGTCCCAGAGGCTCGGAGACAGGGCGCACTCCCCGCCCACCCCTATGTTCCCCAAGGTACACCACTAACTTTAATTACAGGACCAGCGCGACGCTTAGGGGGGGGGAGTGTGACAAGTCTCCCGAGCTCTCATCAGCGTCGCCCTGGCAACTCATTGCAAACACCTGCAAACGATCAGCACGGGCCGGATCGTCACAGCTGCAGGCCATCAGGCCCGGACATAAAGGCCTTCATTCTGGGACACCAGTTTGAGCACGATCTCCATGCAGCACTACGCTAATCATTGTCTCTCTCTCTCACCCAGACTGCAGCCTGTGACGCTCCGGCCACCTCGCCGTACCCACGTCACCGCTAGCACCAGGGCACCAGGAAGAAGGACACCACCAGCGCACCTGCACCTAAATCACCACGTTTGTCACTGTTCAGACCAATAAATCCACCCTCTGGGGGCTTTGCACCAATTTCATTGTTGCGTGATCCTTCACCCTGCCACACAGCAAATACAGATTACAGGTAAATGTAAACAGATTATGGAACTACACCTTGGAATTTAATGACACTTTGATGAGACTTTGATTGCTATTCCATCTTCATTGTATCAAAGATAATTGGCCACTTTCTTCAAATTATTTCCTCCACTCAATGAAGTTGATGAAGCATGAGAAATCAATTAGACATGGAGCAACCAGAAGTTTTTTCCCTTGTAACACCAACAGGCAAACAGTTTGCTGTCATTTCTCTTATTTACAATAACCAGATATTTCAAACTTTACTTTAGAGGGCTCCAGGTCCCAGTCCACTAAGTGTGTATTTTTTCTCCATCACTTATTTGCCAGGTCTAGCTCTTGTTGTAGTCTGGACCATCCCAAAGCATCAAGCAAACATGCACACTATCACAAAACAATTTATCCTCATTCTGTGGGTACAGGGGAGGGTTTCAACGCCTTCCCCCGGTGAGGGAGTTCGGCTCTCACTTGATCAAGTAACACAAACTCTGAGCGTTGGGACAGTTTGAAAAAGGAGAGGTGAGAAGAACTCAATACCTCCTACAGACAGTGATTGATGAGGGGAATGTACCCGCTCCCAACTCGCACGGCCACAGATCAGCCTGATTGGAGACGTTGAGATCCTGTGACGGTAACATTTTTCTCAAGTATCTGATCTTCAGAACTAATGAACAGTAGTCAATTTATTTCTGGTCCAAATTGGAATTTTCTCGCTAACTGGGTTCGGTCAGAGGGGAAAGAGATAGGTGATGATCAAGATTGGTGTCTTGTAAACTAGTTCAGAACATTAGCTCCGTTCTATATTTAATCTCCATATTACTGTTCAAGAGAGCAAATAATACTAATGTGGCACTGTATACTGCCAAAACGCGCTCGTTTGCCTGTGTTCATCCCCGCCTTCTGAAGAATTAGCCTATTAGCCACTGACATGCAAATCAATACCAGCATTTGTATTAGATATTTACATAATGTAACATCACACCCATGCCATAATATGCATATTTTATCTATGAAATAGTTTGATAATATTTTCTCAATATCCTTACCAAAGTTCTGTCTTGTTTTCCTTTTTTTAGCGCTGGAAGAATGCCATTGTTGATCCTAAAAAAAGAGGTATATTGGTCACTTAAAGAAAATCTCTCATAAACTTATTTTCTGGTTGTTTCAAGCCTGTTGCCTTTCTCTCTTCCATGAATAAAAAAATAAATAAAATTATATATATATATATATATATATATATACATATACATAGTATTTATTATGTATAAATATTTTGAAACCAGTTTTATGATGTCAGTTCTGGCATTTGTATTAATTCTATGATTCATTGGTGTAATTTAAGATATATATTTTATGTTAATTTAATCTGCCATTTACAAATATATTTATTTTATCTTATTTATAGATTTATTGTCTTTTTTCTATATAATATAACCTACCATTCAAGTTTGGGTTCAGTAAGATTTGTATTTTTTATTTTATTCAGCAAAAGTATCACAGTTTTCACAATATAAAAATGAACCGTTTTCAGTATTAATAATAATAATAATAAATGTTTCATGATTATTTTTACACTCAAACAGTAGTGTCATCTCATGACATTTCTGCAAAATCAATCATATGGCTTGTTGACTACTTTTCCATAGTCCCTCTACGTTTGTACTCCATGGAAGAAAGAAAGTAAAATGGGTTTTGAGTGGCAAAAGATGAGCAATTAAGGCAAATTTTACTATAAGAAAGTGCACTAAAAGGGCATTATACATCTCTCTTTGCAATTATCTGGTCTCATAATCATCCTTACACATCAGTGAAGCTGCTTGGAACCAGATGATAAGGCAAAGCCTTGAACCTCTCTGCCCCAACAGCAACATAACAGTGGTTGTTCTGCAGCTCATATGCTCCACGTAAAGGCTTCCCATTCAGCATGTACAATCTGAAAGGATTGAAACCAACATTGTCTTTCATTTTACACATGTTAATTTTATGAATGCAGCGCATACCTGTGCACAGCTCCAGTGCGAAGGTGAACTTTCTCTGTCACCATGGCCAATACGTTTTCCCAGCTAGCAAGCGTGTGTTTTGGAATCAGCACCCGTGCTGGAGGAACCAAGATATGTCCATTGGTAAAAACACTATAAAATATAATCAAATTTGGCACTTAGGAACTCAGTCCACACATTTGTGCTTCCAAAAATGATCCTTTGATAATTAACAACATGCGAGCAAATTAGATGCCGTTAGACATAAATAATTAAATAAAGCAGAGAACATTGGTCTGATTTTATACCATTAGACAGTATTATACTGTTTTAAAGAATTAGACTTTGCCGTAGCCTGAGGGTTTTGCCACTGAAGACTTCCAATAGGGACACATTAAAAGCAGGGCTCACTTGATGGTGCACGACTCATTACTGATTCTCTTCCATCGAGCTGGGACAATTATTCTGCTGTGAACTACAGGTTGGATCTGCAGTGGAGACAAATGAACAGGACCCCGCTGAGCATCACTGACAATAACTGTTCCACTACTCATTTAGGGCACTTACACATCTGGTTTTCTTCTATCAGCCGTCTTAAATGCTGCGTTGGTTGTTGTACAGACGGAAACAAGGAGCTAAAAGGGCGTCAGACAGTGACATATAGTGCCATAACCTCAAGCAAAGTCACCCTAAGTGGGTATTTTTATGATTATTGCTCTATTATGGTCGACTGCATTTTGGTCTCTGAGGAAGGTTGTAAAAACTGTTAGCTTAATAAGTCACTTCAAATAGTCCAAAGTTTGAATAGTACCAAGCCTGCGTCTTCTTGGACCCTATAGACCTTATGCGGCAGAGAAAAAAGCGCACGTGTGATGCTTATTTACACTACTGTTCATGATAGTGTACCTTCCTGCAGAGATTTGCTCCAACTTCAATAAAAAACACCTGAACCAGGGTTTGTATGAAAATTACAAGTGGTGTGTGCACAGGAGTGGAACTGAAATCTGCAGGAAAATAGAACGAGCGCGGGGTTTAACACTAAATTGTGGTATTGGTAATTATCCAACAGACAGCTCAAAAATGTTAAATAGCTGTAACCACTTGTATTTTTGCAGCTTTGATTTGTTTCATATACTGTTTTAATACATAATATAGTCACTGCATTTAGTATAGGTGAGAAAATAATTTGTTTCATTACTTCCAAAAACATGTGAGAGACATTTAATGGCCGAATAAAGACAGAAAGCACTTTATCCTGATGTGGGTTCTTGTGGATTATGCATTTTGGAATATGACTTTACTGTATACATTAGAAAATTAAAAGAAATCAGAGGGGAGAGAGCTTAACACAAAGCATTTGCAAATAATATATAGTAAATGCTGACTAAACAATTTTCTAAAATTATTTTATGAGTAGTCAGAAAACAGCCTGCCCCAGACACTGACTCCCTGATAGTTTGAAATGGATTGAAACAGCTGACTCAAATGGAGATATCAATACACATTCACTTTATGGTTTTCAGCAACAAGAGGCATGAAATCAGTCATCCGCTACAGTCTGGAGAAACCTCGCAGTGATATTCTATCGGAGAGATGTATCAGAGTCAATAAAGTCATGTAAGATGTGAAACAAATGATCATACTACATACTATAATACATGGCATGATTTTACTCAGATATTTGCTTCCCCTTTACCGTTCTGATATATGTACTCAAATAAACTCACTGAAAAGGAAAAATTATTTAGATTATATAGAAAATATAGTACTATTATAGTATGATAAAATGTTTTGAATACTGTGGTTCCAAGACTCTTACCGGTTCACTTTTCTTTTTTGGTGGTTTCTGTGTTGTGTGATGATAGCTATCAAAGAATTGGAGAAAGTATCGTTAACATAATAAAAACACCCAATATTGTTTGTTAATATATAAAATAAATATTTAATATTTTCATGGCTTTGAAATGTAATTTTCGTAAAGTAAATTATTATGGCAGTATAGGGTAGTACATTGTAGAATAAGGCCAGGTCACAATTAACACAAAATAAGCTAAACAAATTTTAAGAAATTACATCTTCTAGAAAAAATGTTTTTCCTCTGTTTAGAAACATTTTTAGTTATTAAAATAAGCATTATATTTCCTGATTTAAGCCTGTTGTAAATGAGAAAGCTCTGATTTTTTTCCTGTACAATCATTTGCTATTGTCTGGACATACCATTTGCCATTTGTAGGACTTACCAGGACAACACACGCTGATGTGTACTCGATACCTGAAATAAACCCAAACATGCCTGCAGACCAAAGTTGATCTGTCATGACTTTTGATTTGGCCCACCAGCTGACTAAGATGTAAAAAAAAAAAAATAATAATAATTATATATATATATATATATATATATAGAAGCGCCTACATGTGTTGGACTTGTCTGTTCTGCACATCTCACAGATGTTTTATTGGACTGAGCCCAAAGCATCACTGCCACTGTCAGCTTGCCTTCTGCATCCTGGTGCCATGTGTTCCCCAGGTAAGCGACGCACACCCGGCCATCCACGTGATGTATAAGAAATTGTGATTTATCAGACCAGGCCACCTTCTTTCATTGCTCTGTAGTTCAGTTCTGATGCTCACATGCCGTGTTCAACTCACGGTCCTAGAGGTCTGTAAGAATTATGAAAGAAATCTGCCACTAGTTGGCGCTAACAAGTTTTAAGGCTCTGTAATCATGTGGCGTTACAAAGCGGTCAGCATGGGCACCCTGACTCGTTTGTGGCTATGCAGCGTCATACACAACAAACACCATTCTATCAGAACCAGCATTAACTTCTTGAGCAATTTAAGCTACAGTATCTCCTCTGTTTGATCGGACCACACAGACCAGCCTTCGGTCCCAATGCATCAATAATCCTTGGCCGCCCATAACCTTGCTGCCGTTTCAACACTTTTCCTTCCTTAGACCACTTTTGATAGACACTGACCACTGCAGAGCAGGAACAACCCTCAAAAGAGCTCCAGTTTTGGAGATGCTCTGACCCAGTCGTCTAGCCTACACAATTTGGTCCTTGTCAAAGTTGCTCACATCTTTAAGCTTGACCACTTTTTCTTAGCCTAGAAATCTAGACGCACCCTAGCGGCAGCAAATCAAATTTGCCGCGAGTGTCGTCTAGCAACTCTCAATTAACTTCTGAGCTGTAAACGCCAAACTCTGGTCGTGCCAATCACATCGTGTATAGAGTCGGTGGGTGGGGCAGAAACTGGCGAATGGCGGTCTTTCGAATCAGCTTTGACCAAGACTTGGAGTTAAGCATTTCTTTGAGAAAATAACAAAGAACGGCACTGAAGCCATTTTTAAGAAGACAAGATGTGTTCTGAGTTTTGCCGACCGGATACGGCGAAAGTTTAATCTGTCAACGAGCTCTGCTTAACCTTTGTTGCTCTGGTTGGTGTAGCGCTATCCTATCACGTGCAGAGGGAGTTTGAAAGACAACCGTTTATCCCGCCCCTCGGATTGAGCCCTGTCAATGGTGAGTTTCCAGACCAAACATCTTGATGTGGGGCTGAACGATATTCTGTTTTAACATCGACATCGCGATGTGCGCGCGATAGTCACATCGCCGGAACATGCGATGTGAAGGGTAGCCCTGCTGGAGTGACATGCACGTTCCTCATGCCTGCACTGTGATTGGTTCGCTGTGCCGCTGCTCACCGCTCACGGCCAAACATTCACTGCTAAAATGCACGACGAAGAGGATCCGAAGAGGGGGAAAAAAATGTTTGTACCAGAAATCATCTTTTTGGGACTATTTCGGCTAAATAAAGGAGGATGTTGACCAAAAAGAGGTACTTTATGGAGTGTCTTGTAGCCACAAAACAAGAAAACACCACCAATTTGTCTGCCCTTGCGAAAGGAAAATATATTTACCGATATATTTTCTTGAAATATATTTTAATATATGGAATAATATATTGATGGTATTATAAAATATATTATATATTCAAGCAATATATTGCAAAATATACAAATTAATTGCCGCTTTCAATATATTGCAATATATTGGAAAATATAAATATTAAATCCCATATATGTGAATATATTGCATGATATTTTCAAATATATTGGGTGATCACTTAAAACGGCACCACAAGCTCTTTACGAAGAATACAAAGCAGGGCTCGACATGAATGCTTGTCCGGGACATGTGTGTGTTTTGAAGGGACAAGTGAAAGAGAATTTTACTTGACTGACGGACAAGAACCTGATTAAAACAAAAAATACCTAGCGAATCACCAAAATGCAAGAATGTTTGTGCATTAATTTAGTGTAAGTGGCGATCGATTGTCGATAATATATAATGAACAGTTGAACTGATTATAATAATACGGTCGCGCTGTTCACGCTCGTGCAGCCTCTCGAGGAGAAATCACAACACTAGAGCGCTTTCCTGAATATATTCACGACTGAAAATGACACTGATTTCATATGACAGTTCCATAAACAACTAATTACCATTCACTTAAAGTCACTTATTTTAGATGCAATATTTAGTGCTTTTGTTCCATTTCAGTTGTGAAAATCGTTCACAGCAGACCCGTAACACGTCTTCACATAGACAGTAAAAGAAATGGACCGAGCTATCCCATTGCCTTCTACGGCGTTAAGTGATGTCAGTAAAGGAGCACTCACTTCCTGATGGCTGAGCGAACTGCGCAGGCTCAGACTGAGCTTGACGACGTAGATGTGACGTGAGCAACCTGTCGGACAGCTGTAGGTCTTCTAGTAGTTGTGGAAAGTGAAATCTGAATCCCGTTGTTTAAATATTTTCTCCCGTTGCTTTTGGCTCACTATGGGCTTCTCCCCATTCTTCTCCCTTGACTTTATCAGACTTTATGTCTCCACGTCCCCCCGACTGTCTCATAGACAGTAAAAGATTGCCTGCGAGCGTCTCCTCAGGTCTATACGGTAATTTCTCAACTGTGCGACAGAGTCGCGTTGGTTATGACGCAATAGTTAGCCTATTTTTACAAAAACAGCTTCTGCGGGGCGATAGTGTAAGATACAAGGTAATGGAGCCTTTTATGCATTGTGTTTCTTTAGAAATAAACAGTAGATAAATGGAGTCTTTAAACGCCTCAGATGTAAAGTTATTCACTGTCAAAGTGACTCAAAAATGAATGGGAGTCAATGGGATGCTAACAGCAGGTGATGGCTTGGTCAGCAATGGCAGCCCCTAGGGGTGGAACGCTTTCCGAGTGCTAGATTACCCTCTTGCGTCTTCATAGCAACAAGTGTGAACGATTCAGTGTTTGAATGAATCGTTTGAATGAACGACTCAGTGACTCACTCATTAAGACGGTCACCTGCTGCCACCTACTGGAGGTTTAGTTTCATGTTTGCACATACTTTCCAACATTTTTTTTTTTGTCACTTGTAATGAAGCTTGCTTATTAGTGAAATTATTAATTTCACGGAATGGTAATTATTGACTTCAGCCTGGATTGATGGCTCTCAATATCGTAATATATATCGTTGGGGGAAAAAATATCGCAATGTAATTTTTTTTCAACATCGTGCAGCCTTACTAGTCAGGCTAACTTTTTCTTGCTTCTAACACATCAACTTTGAGGACAAAATGTTCACTTGCTGCCTAATATATCCCACCCACTAACAGGGGCTGTGATGAAGAGATAATTAGTGTTATTCATTCACCTGTTCACCTGTTAACATCGGTCATAATGTTATGCATGATTGGTGTGTGTGTGTGTGTGTGTGTGTGTGTGTGTGTGTGTGTGTGTGTGTGTGTGTGTGTGTGTGTGTGTGTGTGTGTGTGTGTGTGTGTGTGTGATAACCACTACATTATGAAAAAAAAAAATCACAGTTTTCTGTGATGGTAGGGTTAGGGGATAGAATATACAGTACAGTATAACAATTATTTTGTCTATGGAAAGTCCCCATATAAAAATAAAAAATAAACGTGTGTATGTGTGTGCCGTTCATCTCAAAACCACAGCAGTTTAATTACTCTATAATAGCGTACTTACTTTATTCCATTATAATTTCACCATTACCATATAAATAAACAAACTTACTCCATCTTTTTCAGTCTCTCTGCTCCGGCTGCCACATATATCTCTCCGTGCACCAGCTGTTCCAGATCCACCACCCGGTGACCCTTGTTAGGGGTGTAAATGTTTCGCACTGCCCCAAATGGAGCTGTGATGCCTCGAGTGACAGTGTTCAGGAAGCTGTCAAAAGTGAATGATTGGCGTTGACTGATGACAAACCTTCGGCCGGGGTAAAAAGCATCTCCGTTCCGGAACACAGTAACCGTTTTGGTTGGCGAAAGCTGTGAATGAAACCCTCGACGAGACATTATGAACCAAAACTATCCTGCTGTAACCCACGGGGTGGAGCTGAAAATACCAAAAGCCAATAAGACATAGAAATAAAACACAATTTTAGTAACCACAGCCGAAAGTTGTTGTGAGTTGTTTAAAACGTTGTTTTCCGTGTTCTTGAGGCAGCCAGTTGTGAAAAATCCTAAATTTAGCAAGTAAAAGACCTACCCTCAATTCCTTTTCAAACTCAATATATTATTGAATCGCTATAACTGTTTTTGGGTCGTCTAAAAAAAAAGTTCTAGTTCTGCCTCTGAGGTAACTGGATATTTAACGACGACCGTGGTCAGGCATCCAATTAACCCAATTTAGACAACCACCAAACAATAGATTAAATTTTAATAAACGTATTACTTACACATGTCGTAGCACTGTAAACTATTGTAGGACCTCTTTTCAAACATATCAGTTTCTGCTATACAGCCTAGGTGTCAACCAGATTTTGTTAGGTTAATAACCTATTTAAATTAATTTAATTTGCTGTGTTATTTCACGAATGAAGCAAAGGCACTAACTCACAAAAGAATGTTACAAAAAAAATGTTATATAACTTATTTTTCTGATTTTTTTTTTCACAAGAACATATAAAATGGTTGGGTGCCACTTTGTACAGTTTTTTATTATTTTTTTATTTTTTTTAGGAAATCATGATTCTTTGAACTTTGACCTTTTTCTTAGTAGCCTAATTCACTTTTTGAAAATGCTGGTTATCAAAATGGCCATACCATAGTGGTTGCAACGACGAGATAAATGGACAAAGGTTTATTTTATATTATTATTTTATATTTTATAAAACTATATGTCACTGGTCAAGCTTATTTAAAGCTGGTTAGCAAATTTATGGTCACTATAGTTGGATAGGTTCCTTGTGCCATTGTCTGTTTGGTCTTACAGTGTAGAATAACAGATCAGTTTCGCCTGATTATGTCTGAAAAGTCCCTACTGAAGACCTGTTAAGAAATTCCAGCACCCTCCCGTCTTTAACGATTCATGGAGGGGGAGGGGAGAATGGTAGCCTGTCCACTTTGCTACAAATTAATCTGATTTCCTGCCTTCTGTTATATTTTCATGCATAGTTAATTCCAGGACAGTTTGACCTTGTCATCAGCAGCATATAGAGGAAGTGCAAAACAGCAATGACATGACCACTAGAGAGCGCCAGATTACAACTATATCAAACAAACTGCACGGCGTAAAGAAAAAGAAGAAACCTTCCATATAAAGTTTATTAGTGCCTCAAACACACACACACACACACACACACACACACACACAAATTATAATTTATTATCATAATTAAAATCGTACTGGGAAGCTGACAAAAATCATGGACATAAATCATCATTACTGTATGTGTATATTCTTCCATTAATAAAAACGTATGCCTATTAAATTCATCCTAAACTTCTATGGAACGACACAAAAAATACAATCCCTCACCTTAGTCCCACAGTTCAGTCTAGAAGACTAAGCATTATGTAAATTTGCTCTTGTTAGGCCGGGGTCTAGTATGCTGACCTATTCAGTATATTATTAATAAACCATGTAATTTAAATACCAATGCTAGGGAATAAAGAAAAAAGGGAAGAAAAGCAGTAAAAGAAAGAGGTTTAATATATGGAATCTAAAATTGTAAATATAATAAGATAAAGAAAGTCTTGTTCTGCCATTTATTTGATTACATTTGTGTACTTTAGTACATTTGATTTGTTACATTTCAGTACAAGTACATTTCTCGCTGTCACAATAAAGTTATCGCAGTCTGCAATAACACCTGGAAAATAGTTAATCTACATGTGTTTATTGATCTGTATAATGTATGTGACCAATACATTATAAAAGTACAAATATTCCATATCTTTTTAAAAGGTGTGTGCAGTAATTTTGCACCATTTTGAGGTCAATAAGATGTTTTATTTATTTTTATTTTTGAAAGACATTAATACTTTTATTCAACAAGGACATTCAGTTGATCAGTAAAGAGATTTACAATGTTATAAAATATATTTATTTCAAATAAACACTGTTCTATTAAACTATTCATCAGTTATATTCATTCAACTGTTTTAAACATTAATAATTATAATAAATGTTTCTAGGAGACCAAATCAGCATATTATAATGATTTCTGAAGAAGCATGTGACACTGAAGACTACTGCAGTGCAATAATGCTGAAAATTCAGCTTTGACATCACAGGGGGAAAAAAGTTTACTGTATTTTTTTAATCAAATAAATGCAGCCTTGCTGAGCATAACAGACTTCTTTCAAAAACCTTCAAAATTCTTACCCGACCCCAAACTATGATTATAATCACATTAACTAAAAGTAACACTTTATTTTAAAATGAAGGGGGATTACATCCATTTTAGCAGTGTTTTGTGTAACTTCAAATTGTTTCCTTTAAAATTACACCAAAACTGTGTATTTAGACCACTGTATGTGGGTATGGGAAGCTTTTCAATTAGGCTAGGCCAAATCCAGGCGGAAATCCCCATGGAACACAAATGTATAGGCTATATCATAAGAGACCCTGGACAACAAAACCAGCAATAATGGCCATTTTTTTGTTTTTAAAATTGAGATTTAGACATCATCTGAAAGCCATTTATTTGGCCTTTTGCTGAGATACAACAATTTAAAAATGTGGAATCTAAGGGTGCCAAAAAATCTAAATAGAAAAAAATTGCATTTAAAGTTGTCCAAATGAAGTCCTTAGCAATGCATATTACTACTAAAATACATTTTTATATATTTACGGTGGAAAATAACAAATTATCTTAATGGAGATGATCTTAAATCATCTTTAATAATCTTTCCCTAATGTCCTAATGATTTGGTATAAAAGAAAAATCAATAATTTTGACCAATACAATGTATTGTTGGTTATTGCCACAAATATACCCATGCAACTTATGACTGGTTTTGTGGTCCGGGTTCGCATACATACAATTCAAACTGCCAAAGTGGTTAGTAGGAGTGACTGCATTACATGAAATACACTGCATTTGGTGGGTTGGCGGGTGTTAATGTCTGCATAATTTCTACTAACGCTTCTGCTAACATATTTTGATGATCCGCCAACACATTTTATTGACTATCAACATGGCAACTTATTCTGCTAACGCGAACCCTAACACCTCAATCGAACCTACTGTAACAATCTATTAATTAATAATGAGTTAGTTGACATGTAGCTGTAGAAGGTCTAAAGTGGATTGTTGAAATAAAGTGTAACCTGGATGTTGTTTTAAACATAAAATTCATCATGTCACACTGCTGTGACTGCTCAAAAGACATAAAAAGATAGAAATGCTGTACCTTTTTCAATAAAATTTCAGCCTTCTTTGAAAATAGAGTATTTTAAACCCTTTTAAATGACTTTCTGCCCTTTAGATCCTCAGGTAAGTCATACTGCGTCCTTGTCAAACTCACACACAAAGTACATGGTGAGGTGACAAGCTACATCGATCCACTCGCCTGAAGACACCATCTCGACGCAGTCCTCGTCATCAGAAGCGTTGTTTGGCTCGCCCTCTCTCCACTTGCTGAAAGTTGTCATGGGTGAACGCTCCACATACACAAAGTGGCCTTCTCGCTCCAGGTCGTTAATGCCGATATACACTCTACTGAGGCCAGCTTCATTGACGTAGCCAGCGATGGCTCTGTTAGCCGCCGCATCCTTGGGCATGGCCAGGTGTCCACCTCGCCCCTTACAAAACACCTCCGCATCTCTGTAGCGTTTTTCCTCCTTCACCAGCAGATAGACCTTGCTGTCTGTCTCTTTGATGCCAGCGACAGCTGCGGGGGAGGGCAGTGCTGAAAAATGAGGATCTGAATTTCTATAATCACACCGCAGCAGCCAGCGTTCACACAAGTGCATTCTGACAGTCAAACAAAAGAGCTTCTGGCTAATGGCTAAATACTTTTGTCTAAGTGTATTCTCCCTGCACATCACAACGAACAACTGTATGAATCAACTTGACAACTTCACATTATAAGAATTTCATTAACATTGGTAGAGAGAGCAAGCGGTTCATTCTTTCTTTAGGACATACCATTTTTAATGAACTTCAGCTCACTGGTTAATTGCGCCACTTGAATATCTATTTCACCAATCATTTTCCGTAAGGGTGCACACTCACAGGGGACGCCTGGGGAGACAAATTAAATATGAGACCATTCATACAAGCACTCCAAGCATTAAACCGATTCCTATTGAGTTCAAACCAATTATAAACTGAGATGAACTTAATTCAATATTAGCAAAAGTTACCTGGTTCTCCATTTGGGCCCTTAGGTCCTGGATCTCCCATATCACCTTTTAAACCTTAAAAAAAACATTAAGCAGTTACACAAAACAAGCCTGATTACTTTCAGAATTGCAGGTTTTTTTCACAAGCTTGCCTTTAAGTCCAGAGGGACCCATCTTCCCATAACGTCCAGGACTACCTTTTTGGCCTTTGACTCCGGGGAGACCTGAAAAAGAACAAACGTAATATGTACAAAAATAATAGGCATGGATTGGAACCAAGGAATATAGCAATTTCCTTAATGGAGTTTGATTCCCTTGTTTATTAGCATATTGAATCATTAAACGCATTTATAAACACAAGTCGTGATTGGTCAATACTGGCTCACATGACCTCAGCTATCTAAAAGAAAGATAAGGGAGGGCTCTTTAAAGCGTACGCATTTGACAGCTCCCTTTTCGGTCACTTAGTTTGAATATTTTGCAATTTATTTTAAAACATTCCTTACAGGTTAATAAAGAACATGTTTCATCATGTAAGTAGATTGTACTTAAAGGGTTACTTCAGCGATTAGCATATGGCTTTGTATCAGTAGTATATTCAAATGATTGTGCTTTCCCCCCTCATATCCCCCTGAGACAAGAGATTTATGCATTTTATTTCTGGAAAAATTCCTCCTATAATGCAAATTGACGATATTTGCATCATAGGAGGAATGTTTGGCCAAAGGCTAAAGACTAAAGCCAGCAGGGGGAGCCATTTCCGCATGTTTTGAACCCGCGCATGGGGAATGGGAGATCACACTCACAGCTCAGCTCCGCTACAGGCACTCATTTAAACAGAGCTATGCTGAGCAATGTAAGTCTTTAAACTTCTCAAATTAATTTCTATGAAAGTTAAGCTTGCAAAGGCATGAACTGAAACGCGCCAGACTGAACTCAGGTTGTGAATGTATGCCGCGAGTGTAGTCACGATTACCTCAGTTCTCATCACGAGAGCTCATCAGCTCATTTATCTGACCCCTGCAGTTAGTGCTCAGTGCTGTGATACTCGCGCGGTGACTCACTCATTATATCGAACAGACACGTTCAGTTTTCTCCAACTCAGTCACAGTAATCAAGTTGGTGGCTTTGGGAATGGCCTCACAGGGCAGCGAAGCATTCTGGGAATTGTAGTCTTTCATCCCCATGAGACAAACATACATTTTCTGTCTTTTCTCAGTCTAGAAGGCACCAAATTCAAAAATAATTTCACATTTCTACTAGGAGTGTGCACGAATATTCGATCTGTAATTAATATTATATTAACAATATTCAAATACTATTCGAATTTTTTTGCATTGATTTGCTGGCTGTAAATGCAGTAAATCGGTCTATGAGTAAATCCATGAGAAATCCCTCTAAATCTTAGCCCAGAAATCTAGACGCACCCTAGCAAATTTAATCTGCTCGCAAGTGTCGTCTAGGAACTCCCAATACCCTTCTGAGCTGTATTCCTCTCAATCTGGACGGGCCAATCACATCGTGTATAGAGTCGGCGGGCGGGGCCATAATGACGACGGCCGAGTTGCGTTTGCGTGCTTCTAGTAAACACAGAAACTGGCGAATGGCCGAGGTCTTTCGAATCAGCTTTGACTGCGATTCTGGAAGTCTTGGAGTTAAGCTTTTCTCTCAGGAAAAGAACAAAGAACGGCACTGAAGACATTCTTAAAAAGGGAAGATGTGTTCGGAGTTTAGCCGACCGGATACGGTGAATGTTTAATCTATCAACAAGCTCTGTTTCACTTTCGTTGCTCTGGTTGGTGTAGCGCTATCCAATCGCATGCAGAGGGAGTTTGAAAGACAACCGTTTATCCCGCCCCTCGAATTGAGCCCTGTCTATGGTGAGTTTCCAGACCAAACATCTTGATGTGGGTCTGGCTTGTCAGGCTATCTAAATCTCGCAGTTATAACTAAATCCACTGGGTGGCACTGTGGAGCAGGTAAATAAGTTAAGTGCATTTGATCACAATGTCGTCGTCTGCCTTGCGATGTTTGGAATAACTTAGATGAAAATTGAAAATGTTACAAAATGGAGTTACTTTTGATGAAATCAATTACTGAGTTATCATAATATCACCACCACAAACAAGAATCACATGAAATCCAAACGCCAGTGGAATGAGCGATCACTGCGTTCAGGAGTGCAGGTAAGCCCATCTCGAGACAAATGCTTCCTTTTTTGAAACAATACATAGTAAACACGTCAGCCATATCAAACACACACATGTTGGTTGGCTATATCATATACGTATATGTGTAGCCTACGTTCTGCAGGCTAACTGACACGCTCTGCTTTATAAGTGTTTCTTTCCGCTCACGCTCCTTGAGCTTAAAATGTTTTTGTTCTTTAGGCATTTTTTACACACTGTTTAATGTTTTAAAACCTTAAGATATAATGTAAGCATGTTGTGTACATTGCCTAACCATAAGCTTGTTCAGAAATGGTGACTATTGAGGGGGAAAAAAGAAACATCTCTCTCATTTTCTCAAAATACCTAATTTAAATAAACAAATATTCGAATATTCGATTTTTATGAGCCCAAATATTCTAATACAATATTTAGGAAAAATGCCCATCCCTAATTGATGACCCAGTTGATACATTGATGACCCAGTTTAAATACAGATTCATCTTCCCAGCTCTGAAGTACCCCTTTAAAAAGCATGTGATTGAATTCGATTAACCCCTCATAACAGTTTAGTATTACCTGGCTCTCCAGGTGGCCCTACTTTCCCAGGTCTCCCAGGTGCTCCTTTCTCTCCTTTCTCTCCTGCTTCACCTACATGACAACATTGTACTATTGTTGCAGTAGTATCCTGCACACAGCATACACATTTTCTGTATCCACTGATACCGTCATGCTAAATACAAATATAGTGTATCCAAGAGTTTAATTCAATTAGAATTTTCACATCCAGTGTGATGAATATCATGGCAAGAGTTAAGATTTTATTAAACAAAAATTAAAGTCACAAATAGTAAGATGATATAAGGCCTATATGCAAAAAAAATTCACATATTACTGTGCTTAATGTATATTTGATAAAATAAATGTATTACATTTATTGCTGGGGAAATATTAATCATGATTAATCGCATCCAAAATAAAAGTGTGTGTGTGTACATAATATGTGTGTGTACTGTGTATAATTATTATGTATATGTACATACACGCTCATTCATTTATATATTTAAGAATTTTTTTATACTTTTATAAAAAAAGTATATTTATATATAAGATAAATTAAACATACAGTATATACATGCAAATGTCTCTTAATATATATATATTCAATTAATTCACAGAAATTCATTTTGGCCAACTGAAAAAAATAGAAAATGTTCAATTGGAGACCTGATTTTTTTATTTATTTTTTTACTGTGTGTGTGTGTGTGTGTGTGTGTGTGTGTGTGTGTGTGTGTGTGTGTGTGTGTGTGTGTGTGTGTGTGTGTGTGTGTGTGTGTGTGTGTGTGTGTGTGTGTGTGTACATAATAATTATACACAGTACACACACACATGTAAACACAAAGTTTTATTTTGGATGTGATTAATCACAATTAATTTCCCCAGAACTATAGTTACATTTGATCAAATCAGTTAGTGTCATAGCATACGTAGATGAGCTAATGTGGTGTAATTTACTTGTAGTACCTTTGAGTCCAGGGACGAGGATCTGGACTGAGCATGGTTCTTCTGGCATGTGCTGACCATAAACTGACCTCATTAGTGTCACACTTAACATAATGACCAACATGCAAGCCACAAGTTTCTCTCCAACCATACTGGAAACACAATAGAACATTAATTTTGGTATACAATCACATACTAACACAAATTCCAATGCAAGGTTGACTGGAAAATGTAGCAGCAGCTGTTATTGGATTCACAAAGGCTCATAAAATGGAACAAGTGGGACTCAATAACAGACAATGCCTCCGCAGTCAATTAATCTTGTGACATATAAGCACAAACAAGCAACTATATAGTCATACCAATAACAGCATTTGTAAAGCAAATACACAAAAGAGCACAAAAGTTTGTCTTTTCCCTAAACTATCTAACGGCCACCTTCGTTTCAAAGTTGATACCAGAGAGAAAACAGTCACACTGTGACATCTCCTGTAACTAACAACTTTAAAGGTAACATTTGAGTTGTCTCGTTGTTGTCTGTACCACCTGCATGACACCGTATTGCTTATGAAATGGACTTACCTTATGTTGAATTTCAGTGCCCACTATATAATACGCTGCAGTCCCAGCCAGTAAATAGATCCAAGTGAGTTAATGGAGGTTTGCTCACTGGTGGTCTCTCTGAAATTTTTCATCTCACACACCCTGCAAGAAACAGGCATAAGAGTGAGCAAGTACGTGTAAACACAAAGATAAGAGTGGCTCTGCAACACTCCTCTCTGATAATTCCATGGGAAAACATCAGGGTCAGTGACAGAACGTCTCTTAGCACATTCCTCACAAATTAAGCATAAAAAGCATTCCCAACATTCACAAGTTTTAGTTAAGATAGTGTTGAGCGAAAGAAATTAAATATATTGTTTATAGGTATATGTTTTTAGATGCCAAAGAAAACCATAAAATTATCTTCACATAATGTACTGTAATATAAAAGAACAGAAAATTTTAAATACATAAAAAATAAAAAAAGGTCACTCAGAATAAGAAAAGCTTGGGAACAGAAATGCTGCAGTTTGTGCAATGGTGCACAGGGTGGCAGTAAATATTTGCCGGAATATAATCTGGAAAAATCCAGAAAATTAATGGACTGAGTTCTTGTGCTGCAGATGTTGATGTTGACAATGGTTGTTTGAATTTAAAAAATGCAAGCTGCTCTGCTAAAAAAAATATATTATGGTGATAAATTATATTATATTATATTATATTATATTATATTATATTATATTATATTATATTATATTATATTATATTATATTATATTATATTATATTATACACTGATCAGACATAACATTAGGACCTAATATTGTATTGGTCCCCCTTTTGCTACCAAAACAGCCTGACCCTCATTGTTCTCCTCAAACCATCCCTGAACTATTTTTGCTTTGTGGCAGGGCACATTAACCTGCTGAAAGAGGCCACAGACACCAGGGAAAACCATTTCCATGAAAGGGTGTACATCGTCTGTAACAATGCTTAGGTAGGTGGTACGTGTCAAAGTAACATCCATGGATGGCAGGACCCAAGGTTCCTCCACCGACTCCTTCTTCCCATGCATCCTGATGCCATGTGTTCCCCAGGTAAGTGATGCACTCACAACTGGACAGCCACATGAAATAAAAGTAAATGTGATTCATCAGACCAGGCCAACTTCATCCATTACTCCATGGTTCAGTTCTAATGCTCACATGCCGTGCCCACTATTGGTGCTTTCGGTGGTGGACAGGTTTCAGCATTGGCACCCTGACTGGTCTGCTGCAGCCCCATACACAACAAACTGAAATACACTGTTTATTCTGACACCTTTCTATCAGAACCAGCATTAGCTTGTCTGTTTGATCTATACAGGCCAGCTTTTGCTCCTCATATGCATCAATGAGCCTTGGCCACCCATGACCATGTCATGCTGGTTCACCACTGTTCCTTCCCTGGACCACTTTTGATAGATACTGACCACTGTAGACCGGGAACACCCCACAAGAGTTGCAGTTTTGGAGATGCTCTGATCCAGTCATCTGGCCATCACAAGTTGGCTCTTGTCAAACTCGCTCAAATCCTTATGCATGCCCATTTTTCCTGCTTCTAACACATCAACTTGTTAAATTAGCTGGCAATATATTCCTCCCACAAACAGGTGCCGTGATGAAGACATAATCAGTGTAATTCACTTCACCTGTCAGTGGTCATAATGTTATGCCTGATCAGTGTACAATACTATACACTGCCAGGCCAAAAAAAAAACTGTTTGGATTTAAAGGGATAGTTCACTTTGAAATTAAATGTTGATATGTTTTAGCTTACCTCATGGGCATCCGAGATGTAGGAGTATTTGTCTCCCCAGTAGTTTCAATTTTAATCATTTTAGGTCAAACCGTTTTTGTCTGTGCCTCACATAATGCAGGTCTATGGTCACCACCTCAAAGAGCATACACAGAGAAGTCCAAATTAAACAATCCCCCATCGTAAGTACACACTGATGGCCTAAGACACGAAACGAGCGGTTTGTGTGAGAAAACAAACAGTATTTATATCGTTTTTACCTCTTGTACACCACTACATCTGACTGATCCGAGGGCGCGCGTGCGTTTCCTGTTGTGACATTTGCGCGTTCTGCTTTTAGTCTGCGCAAGCGCAATCAACCATAACTCCAAGAGAGCATGCTCATAAATAAATAAATTTGTGAAAACTCACCATTCCCGGATGAGTTCGCCCAAGCATACGTAATTGTTTTCTTTTACGCCGGCTTAAACAAGCGCAAATTAGTACCATTTCTATTAGCCATTTAACCTATAATCTCTGTTTTGTGTAAACAATGATAGACGTACACACACGAGAGATCCACTTCCGGCGCTTTCCGCGCTTGCGCAGACTAAAGCCAGAACGCGCAAATGTCACAACAGGAAACACGCACGCCAGAACTTGGGATCAAAACTTGGATCAGTCGGATGTAGTGGTGTACAAGAGGTAAAAACGATATAAATACTGTTCGTTTTTCACACAAACCTCTCGTTTCGTGTCTTAGGCCATCAGTGTGTACTTACGATGGGGGATTGTTTAATTTGGACTTCTCTGTGTATGCTCTTTGAGGTGGTGACCATAGACCTGCATTATGTGAGGCACAGACAAGAACGGTTTGACCTAAAATGATCAAAATTGAAACTACTGGGGAAACAAATACTCCTACATCTCAGATGCCCATGAGGTAAGCTAAAACTTATCAAAATTTAATTTCAAAGTAAACTATCCCTTTAAATAGGCAAATGCTTAAGAGTCAATTACTGGATCGTTATTGCAGTGGTTATGTTTCTAGAATGTTATATGTTTGGCAACAGTTCTTCTAACCTTAACTGATGGAGTGTGTAGCTTTTCATTTCCTAAACAACCATGTAGGCCATAGTACAAAATCAAGGCCATATTGAAGGATGACAATATCAAGATTTATCAGGCTCAGACTGTGAAAGAATGGTTGGGAGGGAGCATGAATGATCATTTTCACACTTGAATTGTCTCCTCTGAGTCCAGTCCTTAAATTCATTGAAAGTCTTTGGGATGTGCTGGAGGAGACTTTACAGAGTGCAGGACTCTTGCATTGTCAATACAAGATCTGGAGCAAAATTTGATGCACCTGTTGACAGAAATAAATGTTGTGATGTTATTTTCATCAAGAGGTTCATCAAATGTTGTCTTCCTACATTGTCGTTTATGTTTAAGATATAACATGCTATAAATATAAAATATACTATATTTTTATATTTACTATATTTAGTAAATATAAAAATAATGATCCAGTAACTCTTAATTATTTACCTTTTTTATTTTATTTAGCAGTGAATTATATTATATATTATATGATATTATATTATATTATAACTTCTCATGTTTTAATTTCTTTTTGTTGTAATTATTTAGCTTTTAACTATGACTTACTAATTGTCAAATTGTAATTAATTCTGTTTTGTAGCTAACAATGTTTATTTTCTTGTTTGCACTAGAAACAACAGAATTCATTTTCTAGTTGCACTGTACTTACAAATGAGTTACACACCTGTAACTGACAATGACGATCAGATATACATGCGCTGCTATTTATATTCACATTACTAATAAACAAACTTAATAAAACCATTAAGATATCATTCATCTCCAGAGCTCTATTGTGCTCTTGCGTGTTGCTAAGGAATATCCTTCCCTTGGTAACAAAAACTAACATGATAACATGATGAGGGGAAAAAAAACACTGATCCCTTGAAATTGAAATTATGCTGCAGCACAGTTCTCCCTCTGACAGATAGCACTACAGTGCACTGCATGCTGAGGAAACTGATCTTATTTTTGTATGTATGGGGTCATGGTTGTGCAAATGTGGCATCAGCATCCTATACTGTCAAAATACACTGCATCTACTCTACCGTTCAAGGCTGCATTTCCCGAAACCTTCTTAACACTACGTCATTCTTAAGTTATACCTTAAGGTATCCCTTAAAGTTAATATGTGTTTCCCGAAACAAACTTAGTTAAGAATACCTTCTTTAAGTCATACTTTCATAAGGTTGGTCTGGACCACTCTTAGCTATACCTTATCACTATTGTCAGTCTATACCAATATAATTCTGAAGTTGTAATATGAGCCCGATCTCACGAAAATGCGTATACATAGTACGAGTTTGCAATCTTGTGTTTGCACGCCAATCCATTCCACGAGATTTCACTCGTACTATTTATACGCATGACCATGAGATCATGTTGTGTAATATACACCCAGTGTTCAATTAGGCTAGTTGAAATTTGTTTTTGTTTTGTTTTTTATGCAAGGATTAAAATTGTCATTACAAACACTAATGGTTGTTAGCTTTTTAATGATATTATTCAAAGGTACATCAGCTGGCAAACCATTAGACAGGAGCCTATTTAAAGGGAATCATTGTGGAGGGGATTTGAGTCAAACTTTGGCAGCGAGACAGCAAATAGAATTGTGCTAAATCAAAGATGTTTAGTATATGTGCACTATATTTCATACGTTAAAACTTTAGTACCCTTGCTACCATGTCAGAAGCTGCTGTTAAAAATAAATTTTGCCTACCACGACAGCAAATTCAGCAGCTTTTAGATCTTGTTGGACCAACTTTGTCGAGACAAACTGGACGGAGGTACCCCCTCAGCCATGAAATCAGCTGCTGGCGGCTCTCCTCTTTCTTTCTTTTTTCTAGTAGCAGCTGATTATATTTTTTTATTGACTAGGCCATCTAATAATATAAATTAGTTATTTACACAATAATGTGATGCAGATGCTGCGTGGGCAATCATCCCTGGTTGTGGAGTAAATCAAGACACTATGGAAAATATATTGTAATAATTTAAATGACGCGTGATGCTCATGATGCGGTTGAGCATGAGATTGCTGGTTCGTGCACTCATTTCAGAATTATGTAAAATTTAGGTGCAGTTTTGTATGATAAATGAAAGTTTAACTATTTCTGAAGTGCTTCTTTTATAAAGAACATTATTGTTTTTGCATAACGCAGTGAAACAGCCCCTGCATAGAGTAAAAAAATGATTCTTGAGCCATTGATTAAGCCAATTCAGCACGCCGCCACGGACAGCACCCCGCTAACGTCGCACTTAAGAAGGTTTACCTTAAGCCAGTGGTTCCCAAACCTGTCCTGGAGGACCCCCAGCACTGCACATTTTGTGTGTCTCCCTAATCAGACACACCCACTTCAGGTCTTGCTATCTCTACTAATCACTGCGGGGCGGCAGTGGCTCAGTGGTTCATGTAGATTGTCTACAAACCGAAAGGTTGGTGGTTCGATCCCTGGTTCCACCTGACCAAGTGTTGAGGTGTCCTTGAGCAAGACACCTAACCTAAGGTTTGGGAGCTGCTCCCGACGAGCTGGATGGCACCTTACATGGCTGACACCGCCGTCGGTGTATGAATGGGTGAATGTGAGGCAAAAATGTAAACCTTTGGATGGACATAGGGTCTGTTAAAAGCGCTATATAAATGCAGTCCATTTACCAATGAGCTGATGAGTTGGATCAGGTGTGTCTGATGAGGGAAACATGCAAAATGTGCAGTGCTGGGGGTCCTCCAGGACAGGTTTGGGAACCACTGCCTTAAGCAACCTACTAAGGTATAGTTCGGGGAACACACCTAGAAATAATATACCTTCAGTTAAGTTTGAGAGAGAGAGAGAGAGAGAGAGAGAGAGAGAGAGAGAGAGAAGCTATATTGAGATGAACTTTTTTTATTGACCAAATACTTATTTTCCACCATAATTTGCAAATAAAATCTTTAAAAAATCAGACAATGTGATTTTCTGGATTTTTTTCCTAATTCTGTCTTTCATAGTTGAAGCAGGGCCGGCGCTCCGCACACGCACATCACGCACTGCGCGTAGGGCACCAAGTGCTTGGGGGGGCACCAAAAAATCTGGGTCGTGAAAAAATCATCACAATAGGCTAGCCTACTAGTATAAATAACACATAAAATATTTCTAAAAGCATGTTAATATACAAATGCAATACAAAAGTAATATAGGCTGTTATGAAGGACTGTCATGTGTACATAATAATGTACTATGATTGTTTAAAATCATAGTTTACCGCGAACTGAAAGTATTAGTAGCATAGATCCTTATCTATCGCAATCGTGCATAGACAATTCTAATGGAGAACGAGTATTCCTCTGTACTATAATTATTATAAGACATGTTTACATATATTTACCATGAGTGCTATATTCTTTGTTGTACATTCGCGAGCTAAATGTGTATGCCGTAAATGCACCGTTGTGTTGTTTACATAAAGGCAGCCGGAATGGCGCTAATGACGTTACGGCCGGGAGTTCGAGCCCCGCTCAGAACAGGATTCTTACATGATGATAAAATAAGCCTACATGACAATTTTTAGGCTAGTAAGTGCGGATTTCATTTCTTGTGTAACAGTTTAGTACTTTGTACTGTTATTTGTCCATTGTTATCATAATTACACATCATTTATGTGTACTGCTATTGGCATCCTTTTGTATATTGTTATTTACCAATTTGTATGTATATTTTCAGAACCACAAACTTGCCCCGACTTATGGTGGAGAATAAATGTTACAGAAGAAACATCAGAGTCCTTATTGCATTCTAACTGGATGTGCCATAGTGATTGCAACCAATTACAACCAGACAATTTAAGTACTTCAAAACATAGGCCTAGACCAAATTAGTCGAGAAAAAGGTGAATCTCTGTGCCAGACTCCCTCTGGTTTTCAGTAGAATCCCTGAATATTTTGTCTTGTGGTTATCAATGGGGACGTGGCTCAGAAACTGTCATATGATGACCTGATAGCTGATTTTGCAGCTAGGAAATGTAGACGTGTGCCTCTGTAGGGCCTCTGACAACTGATGGTAGTGAAAATGTTTAATATAGTTCTATAGAATAGCAGAATGGACTCTTTATAGAGATGTAGTCCCTCTGTTGAGTAATTTGTACTGTGCAGTTATGCATGGTTATTAGCAGTTTAAAACGTGCACTTTAAAATTCATACTTTATAAAATTCATAGAGTTATTCTATTTACACAAAACTTTTTTTTTGCACTTTTAACTTTCTGTGTTTACATTGTTCAGTTTCAATTATTCATTTGCAGCAGTTATTTTGGAAGTAAAGAGAACCTAAATAAGAAATTCTGAATGGTAGTTATTTCTTTGGTGGGTGGGTGTTTGTTTGGGGAGGGGAGGATAGGGTAGGGTGGGTTGGGTGGTGGGGTGTTGGGGGGGGGGGGGGGGGCACCACCAAGCATTTGTGCTTAGGGCACCCAAATGGCTAGCACCGGCCCTGAGTTGAAGTGTACCAATGATGAAAATTACAGGCCTCTCTCATCTTTAAGTGGGAGAACTTGCACAATTGGTGGCTGACTGAATACTTTTTTGTCCCACTGTACTTTCTAAAGGCTGACAATAGAATTCAATTCTCCCCTAAATGCTGAATTTTTTTAATCTTTTTTTTATTTTCTTTTGATGATAGCTTAACCCCCTCTGTTTTTACTGACATTGCCTTGTCTCTGAACTGGAGAGGACGAGAATAAAGTCTGAATTTAAAAAGTGTGCTGTTGGATGTTTTGCTCTTGCATTCTACTCCACTAAGGCTAAAAGCCCTCTGTGGATCAGAGCCCGGAGAGGACAACCTTGACCACCGGAGCATGACAGCCATAGAGTTCTGTCTGACTTAAGGGCACCTTCAGAAAGATGGCACTTTGTGCTGTGTCAGGATCAGGAGGTTGGCAGGCAGCTCAGCCGTTGGACGTTAGTAACGCCCATTCAACCATCTCAGCTCATTAAAGGCGCTTATTTTCTTGAAAGATGAGTGAATTAATCACACTGTGCAAGGGTGCCAACTTGTTCTTGTTAATCAAGGGATGGTTGAAATAAACCATGCATTGCAACTTTCAAACTCAATAACCTGATTGGATGTAATGATTTTAGTAGTGCTACTTCTTCACCTTTTCTATGCACTTTTTATATGCGCCATACACTTTTCAGATGCATGAATGATGTGATGTAAGAAAAATGATACTCGTGTCTAGGGTTTTAATAAGGTTTAAGTTTCTTGGCTCATCTACATGTTTCTCTTTCTTACACCTCCACATTCCGGAGGTCTCTTCATCACAATATGCCTTGTATTCACAGTTATGTGTGCTATGAGGGCTATTTCAAGCACACGAGGGAAACAAAAGCCATTATAAAAAAAACTGTGAGCAATAAGACAATAACTCTTACAGTTATTAATTCATGAGTTCATATTGTCCCAGATGTGTCAAATTAAAGGAGATTCATTTTTACATAAGGTTAGTTAATTCATAATGTATCCATGTGTTAAGACCTTAGGTTAAAATATTTAGATACTATAAATAGATTTATATTGCTGTAATACAATATACAATACAATAATTTTAAATAAAATGTTTTGTATAGTGAGTGTCAGTCCTGGCTTCTGTTGCCAAGACATACAATTGTCAATTTTATATTATATTCCCTATTCAGTATTTGTTTCTCATGTGGACCTCGGTAAAAATACATTTGTATATATATATATATATATATATATATATATATATATATATATATATATATATATATATATATATATATATATATATATGTTTGTTTTTTTTTATCTGTTGTTGTTTTTGTTTTGTTTTTTACCGTTGTTTTTTATTAACATCAATGACAGTCTCACATGCTGCAGGTTTATAAGCTGCTGTCACTTTAAAACCTGCCTGCTGCACATAACACAGATCTGACAGATCTCATTTTCTCACAACTCGTTAAGTTTATTTAAGACATTATTTAACTAGTTTAAGACCGCTCTTTCAGCATTCTCTTTTGTATTGTTTAAATAGTTTAAAAGCATTGACATGAATAAGAGCGTGATCATATAATGTAACACGAGCCAAGAGATGACCGAAAAAAGGATGCTATACACACACGCACACACATACATACATATATAAATACACACACATAAATAGGATGGTTCAGGTAAACCCTACGTTTGCGGGACAAAATGTCCCTACAAAGATGTAAAATTCCTTATAAATCATCCTATGTGGTGTTTTTTAAAATGCAGAATTATTTTCTGTCGGTTTAGGAGTAGCGTTAGGATTAGGGGAACGAATATACAATCTGTACAGATTAAAAATCAATGTCTATAAAGATTCCCCAAAAAACATAACCCAACAACTGTGTTTGTGTGTTATATATTTATGTTTCATCAACTACTTATAGATGTGTTTTTTTTTTCTCTTCTATTCTTATTATTTTGATATATTGATGTGCAATGGTACGTGAAACACTATATGAGTGTGAGTGATCACAGTGGTGTGTGTGTGTGTGTGTGTGTGTGTGTGTGTGTGTGTGTGTGTGTGTGTGTGCACAGAAAGCAATGTATTTGGTCTGGATATAAAACATGATTACTCACTGACTGCATTTTCATATTACTCTGACACGCTGGAAAAGTCATCAGAATATCAATGAAGTCGGCATCCTGCAACCTCACACCAGCCACAATGCGTGCCACGAGCCATTACATGCTCACACAGAACAGCCATTTATTTGAAGGAAAGGATAGCACTCTTTCATCTAAAAGTGTTACCTCAGAGACATGAAAATGGCATGCAGTGAATTTTGATGCCTTGAGGAATTTCTCATCAGCCTGAGTTTATTTCCCTCCGACATGATAATGGTGCTTTATTGTTGCATTGTAAACTTTTCATAGAGACCTTAGCGCTTATCTTGCATCTGATGACTCGACACAAAATTACTTTGCAGTGTAGACACAATACCTAAATCTGGAGCCAGGATATTAGCTGCTGGTGAGCCGGTGACAGATCTGGGGACCATGCGTTTGATATATCGTTTCAGCAAAAACCTTCAGGTGATGCTGCCTTGATGAGTCATCATATAAATAAAGAATCGAGAAAGAACAAGGGAGAGAGACAGAAAAAAGAAAGAAAGAAAGAAAGAAAGAAAGAAAGAAAGAAAGAAAGAAAGAAAGAAAGAAAGAAAGAAAGAAAGAAAGAAAGAAAGAAAGAAAGAAAGAAAGAAAGAAAGAAAGAAAGAAAGAAAAAGGGGTTAAATATAAGTTATGCTAAATCATCAGCGTTTCTGGCATAATGGTAAAAAGGTCACAGTGCAGCACTTACAATTGAAGCAAATGAGGGCAATTTCTAGATCATTTAAAAACAGATAAGTGAAGGCATATCATTTTATAAAAGCACTTACATTAATTCATCTGTGAAGATGTGTGTATTATTTGAGCTGTAAAGCTGTTCTTGTCATTTTAGTGTTTTAGGCATTACGTTGTCATGGCAAGTCATGAAATTGGATATAAATACACAGAAAAAGGTCAGCAATATGGTAACTCGTATTGCTTATGTCTTGTAGAAAAATAACAGAAGCCCTAAAAGGTCATGGGAGGAAAAGTGATGTTTCAAAGCTTTTACATTCCAGCGAGAAACTTTTCGCTTGCTCGCTAAACTTTTGCGTTCCCCTGAGAAACTTTGCATTCACTTGCAAATATTTTGAGGTGGGAGGAAAAAAGTGCACGGAATCGAACACAAAGTTTCTCGGGAGAACGCAAATGTTGCGCGAGTAAACGCAAACTTTCATGGGGACACTTAGCACAACTTGTACTGATCCCAAAATATTATTTTAATAAGCAAATAGCCATTTCCTGACTCCAATGGACATTAAATCAGAAGTGTGACATCTCACTCCGAAAATAACCAGACCGACCGCCATCAATCACTGTTGACACATACCAGGAAAACAGACCTTGTGGAACCTTAAGTGCGACCGAGTTGAATAAACATAATTAAAATATCAAAACGGGAGCGCAGTGTAATACAAACTCTCTTTTCACCTGGAAAAGGTTTAACTAGATCATCATCTGGCATCCAATCGAGTTCTATCCGAACCCCAAACCCTATCATTGGCTCTTACATCTCTAATCTCCCCTTCAGAGGTAACAATTTTAGCAAGAGGATTGGATATGAGTGGCTGACCCAGTATCGGCAGTCCTCCGTGTCTTTCCTTCACTCACGTGTCAAAGCAGCGACCAGCGCTCTATAAACATGAATTTTTCCAGCATCGTGCATCACCTCTCCGACTGCGAGAGATCATTTCTCTCACAGAGCGGCACATATTGGAGATTATGGTTGCCAGGTTACTTTGCACCAACATTCTAAATGTGGGCACATGCTTCAAACCCAGAAATAGAGAAAATGTATCAGATGCAGTCTAGTTAGAGATCACTCCTTTGACGGAGATAACATATCGTAATGGATTGGCAGGGAGGGGGCACTGATGCAGAACTCTTCGCAGTTATATAGGTCAACACCCTGAGGATGGCTTTTACAATTTGGGGAATATATACAGCATCACAAGGGTCATTCGAAAGTACATTGCTTTAAGAAACTTCGGCTTATGCAAACATTTTCAACTGAGATCGACATTTCCATAAATCCCACTTTGAAATTGACATTAACGCCTAAAAAGGCTATCAACAGATGAAATAATGTGGTGCTACTAAGGAAATTTGCAAGCGTATGAATGCGAAAACTGAAACAATTGACTTTTTTGCCAAAGGACATTGCGCTTCACGGGGCTTTAATATTTTCCAGTGCAATTTGCAGATAATATGGCTTCTCTGGCCCTTCTTTTGCGAGCTCTCAGTGGAAAGAAGCAGATATGGAGGGGGTTGGACACTGGAATCCGTTCAATGGCTTGTGGGAGCTTGGGATTTCTCTCCTTAGCTTGAGGCTGGTTGGGTAGTGGGGGAATATTATCAGCTCCAGAAGGCTGGCAACGCTCTTAGCTCGGTGTAGGCATCGAATCTACAATCTAACAGATCTAGGACTGACTCATAAAACACATCGTATGGTGGATAATGTGGGCAGTGCCAATGGCTCACAAACCGCGGCTCATATCCAAAAAACAATTCAACATCTACAGTGTGTAGTTTTTCACAAAACAGCTTTATCAGATTTGTGGAGAATCTGTCGTAGCCAAAGGCCGGCAGAAGAAGAGCGCTCCCGGTCCTCGATGGGTTAACTAATTCATCCAAATTGAATTCCACTTTCCGAACAATGTTAAAGCCAGGAACAGATCAGAATTCCATCTGATCAGTTAACGGTAATTCATTTAAGTCTCTCCTGTCCCGTGGAGCTTTACTCAGTCTGTGGAGAGCATTCTCCTGCTAATGCATCCATCTGAGAGTGCTTTGACATGATGGATCAGACGTGTGCTGATGGCTTATTTTCCAAGCACAGGGCTACACAAAATGCTGTATGTTCTGTTCAGATGGACCGTATACACATCAAAATTAAAATTCCGCTTTGCTCTTTTTCCAGTGAAAACTGTATAATATAAATGGTCAGTAGAAAAAAGACAACTCACATGAAAACTTTTCTGACAACATGTAACTTGCAAAGAGATGAGGTTTTACTTTGAACTGGATGGTGATAAATGATTATATACACACCACACACCAATCAGGCATAACATTATGACAAGCATTGACAAGCGAACACTGTAGTGAATAATTCCTATCTCTTCATCATAGCACCTGTTAGTGGGTGGGATATATTAGGTAGCTAGTGAACATTTTGTCATAAAAAAGAAGTGTTAGAAGCAGGAAAAATGGGTAAGTCTGAGCCTGACCCCTTTCCACCGTCGAAGGCACCAACGAGGGGCACAAAAGCATCAGAATTGGACCACAGAGCAATGGAAGAGGGTGGCCTGTCTGATGAATCACATTTTCTTTTATATCACATGGATGACTGGGTGTGTGTGCATGGCTTACCTGGGGAACAAAGGGAGTGAGTGTGTGTGTGTGCGTGCATGGAAACATGACATGTGCGTGCGTGCGTATGTGTGTGTGTGTGTGTGTGTGTGTGTGTGAGTTTCTGGCAAAATGATTCTAAATGCGCACAGGCTAATTACAAGCTACAAGCAAACCAAATGAAAAATGGCCATCTTGGTCAAATTTGAGGTTCACTAGTTAATTAAGCCCTTGTCCAAACAGCAATAAAACATCTAAAAGTATCTTTATTTGTAAGTTTTCTGAGAGGAGTATTTTTCCCCTGTCTATGAAAAAAATGTTTTTTTTCTCTGCTTGTTTCTTAAAGGGTTACTTCAGCGATTAGCATATGGCTTTGTATCAGTAGAAACCATGAAGTATATTCAAATGATTGTGCTTTCCCCCCTCATATCCCCCTGAGACAAGAGATTTATGCATTTTATTTCTGGAAAATTCCTCCTATGATTAGAGATTAGACTAAAGACTAAAGCCAGCAGAGGGAGCCATTTCCGCATGTTTTGAACCCGCACATGGGGGATGGGAGATCACACACTCAGAGCTCAGCTGGCAGCTACAGGCACTCATTTAAACGGAGCTATGGTGAGCAAAGTCTTTTAACTTCTCAAATTAATTTCTATGAAAGTTAAGCTTGCAAAGGCATGAACTGAAACGCACCAGACTGAACTCGCGTTGTGAATGTATGCCGGTGTAGTCGCGATTACCTCAGCTCTCATCACGAGAGCTCATCAGCTCATTTATCTCATTCCTGCAGTTAGTGCTCAGTGCTGTGATACTCGCGCGGTGACTCACTCATTATATTGAACAGACACGTTCAGTATTTAATTGTAGTGTCTTCTCCAACTCAGTCACAGTTTTCCAGTAGTGGTGGCTTTGGAAATGGCCTCGAAGGGCAGCAAAGTATTCTGGGAATTGTAGTCTTTTATCCCCATGAGACAAAAATAAATTTTCTGTCTTTTCTCAGTCTAGAGGGCACCAAATTCAAAAATAATTTCACATTTCTACTACATTTATGACCCAGTTTAAATACAGATTCATCTTCCCAGCGCTGAAGTACCCCTTTAACGACTGCTGCTTCTGAAGCACGTTTTCTGAAGCACGTGCACAGAAATCTGGCTGCCAGACAGCGCGTCCTGTTAGTTCTCTTTCACGTCTTAATGCGCTTAAAATGTCAAATTCACAAAAGGCTATGTCAAAAACATAAAGTTCACAAAAATTGTGAATGTAAACAACAAGAAAAATGTCATGTGTATATTAGGTCTAATTCTTAAAGTGAAAGCAGCACAATATACAGTATATACTGCTGTTTATATAAATCAAACAGCAAATGACTCATGACTGAATAACTAGAAGCTTTAATAAGAATACATATTTTACTTGAGTACTGCTGTTAAATGCTCTGATGAGGAGATAAATAGAGGATTGTGTACAGTTCAGGGAGGAGTTAATTTAATGGGTCAGACTCCATGCCAGTCGTGGGCAGAGCCATCATATTTATGGGGAAATGGATGATTGTGTTCACACATTGCGGACACATAATTATGTTCAAAGACAATATAAAAGTGACTTTTGCATTATAGGTCCCCTTTAGGGGAATAAATCAATATAAAGAGACATCCTACCTTGGGTCGATATCTCTACATTGCATACAGTAGACAGACAAACTGGTGTGTGTGAAAAAAAACTTGCATGAGTGCAATGTTGTTACTTCTGACTGAGGAAACAGCCTGAAGGTGAAAATGGCAAGAGGAGGATGAGGAGGTGAGGAAGGAGACACTGCATTTTCTAATGGCATCATTCTTACAACACTATGGTGGAATAAGGTGAGGTCCAAGCACAGGATGTCATGAATAGTTTATAGTAGATCCCAATTGTGACATTCTTTTCTTTCCTGCCGCTGCAGACAGTCTAGGTTATAAAGCTTTAGAGTTATAGAGCAAGAGTGCTAGAGATATCATAGAGAAAACATCCCTAGCACTCTGTTGCACACACTTAAAAACATAAAGTACCATGTTATCTGTCCATTCTATTTAGCTGGACTTCCAGCGACCTTTCGTTTTAGTGTTTTCCTCTCTATACACTTGCTCTAAAAATGCTCTAAAAACAGTCAACCATGCATCACATACCTTTGCCCTCAATATATTCACTGTGAAACACCTGCAGAACACAATATGACACCTTGCAAATGTGTTGGGAAAAGCAGATTCGCTCTTCCTCGTGATAAAGATTCCCAATCATCTGCATAACACATTCGTACATGTCCTGACACCGACATCTTGCACACTTCCATTAAGTCTAAATGACAAGAAGAATGTGATGAAAGTGTTGTGTCAGATGGCCGTATGCGCTTTACGGTCTTTGAGGTGTAGGAATGAGCTCTTGAATTCTGATCAACATCACACATTTAAATGCAAAGAATGGCCTTTGCTAAATATGACTTTGGGACGGTTTCCCCAATGCAGACCAGATATAATCTGTGTTTGGAAAACTTTCATGGCTGTTTTCCCAGGTGCAAATTAGCCAATGTATCATTGACAACAGTGATTCTTCATTCATGGTTTTTAGTCCAGGACCAGTGCTTAATCTGTGTCTGGGAAATTAGCCCAAATTGTCTAGTCACATAATACCTTATTGGCATCTTTAGAAAGAAACTGAAGTTAATGAATACTAGTGTTCAGATGGCGTTGTTTCACTTCTTTAAGCCAAGATTTTGTGAGCATCATCATATTACAGTTAAAATGCAATCAATCAAGACATATCGATCGGGCTTAATTGTCTAAGTTGACATTAAACTAAACAGAGGCTATTTTCATAATTCATCAGAGCCCATTAATGTCCAAAGAATTATGACTACCTGATGATTTATGAAGCTCTCAGCTCAAGTCATTTTATGGTGTAAAATAGCCTACTGATAGGATACCAGTGTAGGGCCTCCAAAACACATTCCTGTTGCTGTTGGGCAAAGACAGACTCTACTTTATGTGCTTTCAAGCTAGGGTCTTTCAAACTGGTGTTCAGGGATATATTATTACTGTTGTTGTTTTAGTTGATGAACAGGGTTGGGAATAAAAAAATCTATTCCAATTTTGGAATTGGATACTTAAGGTCAGGAATCTGATACTTGTTATAAAATGAAAATTTTGATTCCACATATCGATTCTTGTGCGCATTTCAAACCATTCAAGTGCAAGAAGATGCACAAAAAAATAACTAAATTCAGACTCAATTTGTTTTCTGTTCTGCACACATCCAAACCACATTTAACCCTTAAAGACAGAGACAGCCGCCTGCATTCTAAAATGTTTAATAACTTTTAAACCGTTAATCCAATATGTATGCTGTAAACTGCACCATAAAGAGAAGACTCTCTGCTTTCCACAGGTCGCAATTGATCATTCAGAGGCTCTTTAGTCAGCGTCATCAAAATATGCAGCATTGATTTGTCAAGGAAATGCACGTGGGTTGGTACCCTGAGCCAAACAGAAATAATTTTTTATCATGAGTCCCACCAATGAAATGTCTGTTTATGAAAATAGCTGCCCATGTGTAAATGTAGCCTCAGGACATTTTATTTTACGGTTTGTTGGTCACAACTTGTTGCATTGTTAGCATTTGTTTTTCATGTTCAAATTATAATATATTTCTCTGAAGGAAAATATTTGTTTCAGTGTTGTTCTTATATAGCATTCTTTCTATTTACTTTACTTACTTGAACTTTTTAGGACACATTGTCAGTAAATAAAATACACCTGCTTTCTGTCAGACACAGACAAGGACACAGAGGGATTAGTGCAAGTGCAAGGTTTATTATCAGAGGTTTCAGACACAGGTGATACTTAGAGGGATGGTGACACTCAGACAAAGGACAATTAAGGTTGAAGACGATGATGGTGAAGACGAAGATGATGATGACGATGAAGATGGATACAGATGAGGGCTTCTAGGAAGGTCAGGTAGTCAATGGTGGGATCGGTGCAAGACCAGACAATGGGAGTGAAGGTGAGCTGGGTTGATATAGTGGTGACTGGTGATGGTCCCCAGGTGATCAGAATAATGGTGATGGGGAACGAGTGGGCGTAGCAGTGACTGATGACTGTGAGGGCGTGACAGTACCCCCTCCTCCATGGGCGGCTCCTGACGGCTGGGACGGGCTACCACGGCCCATCTCGTGGATAGCCAGACCTTCTGGCCTGGCTGGTACCGTGGCGTGGGTCCGCGTTTGGCGTCAGCGTGGTGCTTGTGTCTCCGGACTGCCTGCTGGAGTTGCACGTGTGTTGAGTCCCAGACCCTCTCGCTCTGGCAGAACCAGTAATACACGCTGGGACCTCCGAGGGCTCACCCGTCCAGGGGAAGAGCAGTGGTTGGTAGCCAAGGACACATTGGAATGGGGTAAGCCCTGTGGTGGACTGCTGGAGGGGGTTGAGTTTGCAGGATTTTGAAAATCGGTCGACAACAACTAGGATACAGGTGAAACCTTGGGATGATGGCAGGTTGGTCATGACGTCGATCCCCAGATGGCTCCAGGGTCACTCAGGGATCGGAAGAGGGACCAGCTTGCCCTCAGGGAGTCTCCTAGGGGTGTTGGCAATGGCGCAGACTGTACATCCAGACCACTCATCTCCCTTGCGAAGGCGAATGAGGTTGTAGGCACTTCTGAGATCGAGCTTGGAGAAGATGGTGCCCCCACGGAGCTGTTCTAGTGTGGATGGGACCAGAGGAAAAGGATAACTTAACTTGACAGTCTGAGAATTAAGGTGATGGTAGTCGATGCACGGCCGTAAGCGTCCGTCCTTCTTGGCCATGAAGAAAACCTTGAAGCGGCAGGGGAGGTCGATGGACGGATGAACCCTTGTTGTAGCGCGTCGTGCACGTACTCCTCCATGGCCTTCTGTTCCAGGATGGACAGAGGTTAGACGCGGCCCTTCGGTAGAGTAGCCCCAGGCAGGAGGTCGATTGCGCAGTCCCATGGCCGATGGGGTGGTAGTTTGGTAGCCAACCGCTTACTGAAGACATCCTGGAACGCCCGGTAAGCTGGGGAATGGCCATGTTGACTAGAGTTTCGGGACTCTCTACTGAGGTGGACTGGAAAGGTAATGATGAAGGAAACATATAAAGTGTTTTAAACTGTAATAGTAATTCCAAATGTTACTTGATCACCAAATCAGCATTTTAGAATATTTTCTAAAGCATCATGTGACACTGAAGACTGGAGTAATGATGTTGAAAAGTCAGCTTTGCAGTCAAAGTAATAATTTACATTTTAAAGTGGTTATTTTAAATTGTAATACAAAAATTACAGTTTTTACACTTTTTTATTTTAAAAAAAATGAAGGCGGTGTGCATACAAGATTTCTTTCAAAAACAAAATCTTACAGTACAGACCCGAAGCTTTCCCTTATATATTTTGGTGTCCTTGGCCTAAAAGGGCATTCAAAACTTTGCTTGGCAATATAATGTAAATCTTGTGGTATGAAAACCGGCAGATTGTAACTACAACAAATCTAAAGTTACATCATGTGTACTGATGCAACGTCTAGACAAGTGCAAATCAATAGTATATACAAGTTTTACTGCAGAATACTTGATATTTGACTACAAAGGACAATGGATTGAAGGTATGCCATAGTGTCAAATGGCGTAATGTCTACTGTACTTCCTGTTGTACGTTGTGGCAGAAGGCTGGTGGGGAAACAAATGAAAATAGAAAAGGCCTAAATTAGATAGGAAGGAAAGAAAATCATTGACATGCAAGAGTTTATTTTTTGCTGAAAATTAATGCAGAGGGTCAGATGTTGGAGGGCATGTCAACAAATTGATTTTCAACTTGGACTATGTATTTCTGTGACCTTGGGAAAACTATAGCTCTTATTCTGTTTTCCACTCTCAAAACTCATACGTTTATGCATTTTATAGATCTTCAAAGGTGTTCTTGTGATTGAACACCACACAGCAATTTCAATCCTTCAAGCCTACTATTACGTCTGCAAACAAATTATAAGAACAGTTGTGAAGGGGGAGTGTGAAAGTGTTAAGTCAAATAGATGTTTGGGGAAAACACATATTTACACACAGAATCTGAAACTTTTTTTCATTCAATTTTGTCCTTAAGACTTTCAAGGGAAGAACACAAAAAATTTCAAATTCACAGTGTGCCTTGCAGCTGGACTCAAGGACAATAAACTGATCATGCTCCTGCTCCGAACCCAGCCTTCAACCCATTCCAACTGTCCCATAAATACATACATAATCACCTGAGTTTTAACTATGGTACATAATACTTGACCTTCAAGAGTAGTCCATGGGACAGAATGCTCTGTTTGATTCATATTCTATATTTCGTATGAACATGCGAAGATGTAATCAGCAGCAGAAATGTGTATCACGACTACAGCAAGGCAACATACTGTATCAAACATCAGCCAAAGCCTAACATTACAGAGCCGTTTCTTGAAAAAGAGTGCAGCTTTTAGTGTTGAATAGTGCTTTAGGATTTGTATAAAACATCCTCCATTTTCAAAAATCCCATTGAATTACCATCTCAGTGTTCAACATTTAAAGCCATTGTAAAAAAGATAAAATCATCTTCTGATGGGGAGGTGCATAACAGAGTGACTGTAAAGGCAAATCCTTGGAAACGGGAACAAACTCTTTTTGTGGAATCATAAAGCTTTCAAATTACAGATGGTACTTTTTATAAATTGAAAACTTGACTTAATGTGATAACTTGAGAAAATCATGTTGAATTTTATAATTTTATATGAAGATAATACAAATAATTAAAATTTTATATATATATATATATATATATATATATATATATATATATATATATATATATATATATATATATATATATATATATATATGGCCCACTCCTCCACACAGATCTTCTCTAGATCGATCAGGTTTCTGGCCTGTCGCTGAGAAACACAGAGTTTGAGCTCCCTCCAAAGATTCTCTATTGGGTTTATGTCTGGAGACTGGCTAGGCCATGCCCGAACCTTGATATGCTTCTTACAGAGCCACTCCTTGGTTATCCTGGCTGTGTGCTTCGGGTCATTGTCATGTTGGAAGACCCAGCCTCGATCTTCAATGCTCTAACATCCTCTCCTTAATACAGTGCAGTCGCCCTGTCCCATGTGCAGAAAAACACCCCCAAAGCATGATGCTACCATCACCATGCTTCACAGTAGGGATGGTGTTCTTGGGATGGTACTCATCATTCTTCTTCCTCCAAACACGTTTAGTGGAATTATGACCAAAAAGTTCTATTTTGGTCTCATCTGACCACATGACTTTCTCCAATGACTCCTCTGGATCATCCAAATTGTCATTGGCAAACTTAAAACAGGCCTGGATATGTGCTGGTTTAAGCAGAGGAATCTTCTGTGCCATGCATGATTTCAAACCATGACGTCAGTGTATTACCAACAGTAACCTTGAAAACGGTGGTCCCAGCTCTTTTCAGGTCATTGACCAGCTCCTCCCGTGTAGTTCCCGTGTATTTCGTACCTTTCTTTAGGATCATTGAGACCCCACGAGGTGAGATCTTGCATGGAGCCCCAGTCCGAGGGAGATATTCTGAGGGGACAGTCATATTTAGCTTCTTCCATTTTCTAATGATTTCTCCAACAGTGGTCCGTTTTTCACCAATCTGCTTGGCAATTTCCCTGTAGCCCTTTCCAGCAATTGTTCAGCAATTGAGGGGTACGGTTTTGTCTCTAGTGTCTTTGGACAGCTCTTTGGTCTTGGCCATGTTAGTAGTTGGATTCTTACTGATTGTATGGGGTGGACAGGTGTCTTTATGCAGCTAACGACCTCAAATAGGTGCATCTAATTTAGGATAATAAATGGAATGGAGGTGAATATTTTAAAGGCAGACTAACAGGTCTTTGAGGGTCATACTTTTAGCCAATAGACAGATGTTCAAATACTTATATTTGCAGCTGTATCATACAAATAAATAGGTTAAAAAGCATATTTTGTGATTTCTGGAGTTTTTTTTTTTTTAGATTATGTCTCTCACAGTGGACATGCACCTATGATGACATATATATACATACAAATAAAGAGAATATGAGAAACTGCTCAAAAATAGGTGTGCCAAGCTCGTAGCATCATACTGAAAAAGACTTGAGGCTGTAATGGAAACGTGATATTTTGAAGCACCTTTGGCACACATTACAGCCTCAAGTCTTTTTGAGCATGATGTTACAAGCTTGGCACAACTATTGGGCAGTTTCTCCCATTCTTCTTTGTAGGACCTGTCAAGCTCCATCAGGTTGGATGAGGAGTGTTGGTGCACAGCCATTTTCAGATCTCTCCTGAGATGTTCAAAATCAGGTTCATGTCCGTGCTCTGGCTGGACCACTCAAGGACATTCAAAGAGTTGTCCTGTAGCCACACCTTTATTATCTAAGCTGTGTGCTTAGGGTCGTTCTCCTGTTGGAAGAAGAACCTTCACCCCAGGTCCAGAACTCTCTGGAGCCGGTTTTGTCAGGTCATGTGCCTTTTACTGAGGAGTGGTTTCTGTCTGGCCACTCTATAGCATAGAGCATAGAGTTTTAAGCAAGTTTGACAAGGTCCAAATTGTGATGGCTAGATGAGAGCATCTCCAAAACTACAGCTCTTGTGATGTGTTCCCAAGCTGCAGTGGTCATCACATTTTTCTTTACATCAAGTGGATAGCTGGGTGCATGTGTGTAACTCACTTGGGGAACACATGGCACAAAGATGTACTATGGGAAGAAAGCATTCCAGCAGAGGCAGTGTGATGCTTTGGGCAATTTTCTGCTATGAAATCTTGGGTCTTGCCATTAATGTGGATGTTACTTTGACACGTACCACCTACCTAACCATTGTTGTGAAACTTGTTTTCAAAAGTTTACTTTTCAGGGGCGGAAACACTGTTTTCACCTACTTAAAGCTCAGTTTAAAAAACACTTAATTAAATATATGACAATTTATAAAAAAAAGTTATGTTTTGCTGCAAAGTTAGTCAACGACCCCACAGCCTTTGCCCGCTTCAAAACTTCAGCCACAAGAAAGACTCAATTCATCCTATCATCCCCTAACACGGCAATGTAATTGGCCTCCCAAAAACGTCATTCCAGACTCAACGAACCCGGAAAAAAACCTCTTCAAGCACGCCAAAGGGAATCCCCAAGGCAAACGCAAGGAACACAAACATAAGTAATGTTTCCAGACTCTAACTGAACTGGTGCATTGGTATAAAATTATATTACCAGCCTAAGAAATGATAGAAGGGTTAAATTAATGATTGATGGTTTGTTCAGGTCAGGTTCTGGTTAAGTGCATATGTTGCTAGAAACTTGGGAATTCCTAATTTCACTCCTAAAACTCAATCTCTTCTCACATTCTTTCTTTCTGCAACTCGTGTAAATGTGTGTGTGTGTGCGCTTGTGTTAGGTATATTTTTATGTTAGAATAATCAATAAAGTCTTGTTAGTGTTTAAAGAGAAGTGTTCTTGTGTTATTTTATTTGATTTAGAACTCCCTAGCAACTGATCCTATAGACTTCCATTGAAAGAGATCAAAGGGATATCTTTGGAAAGAAGTTTCATAAAAACATGAGGGTGGGTTTGTTTGACTCAGGGCATCAACGGCCAATCAAAAATCACCTTCAACACTTCCTAGCCATGCCCTAGCAACCATTATCAAGCCCCCTAGCAACCCAATCCACAGTGGATATCTTTACATCTGAATGTCATAGAAGAATGGGGGTTGGTTTATATCATCCATACTGGCACAGAGCTTTTAGGGTATCATTATGGGATGCTGCAAAGCCACTCCATAGCAACCAAAAAGTGTACCCTAGCAACCATTTAGATCTCAATCAATCAATCAAACTTTATTTGTATAGCACCTTCCAACAACCAAAAGGAGGACCAAGGTGCTTTACATTTAGAACAGAAAAACATCTACAATAAATAATATATTAATACATGAAGCAATAACCAAAGGAACAGTTACACAAAATACAAAAATAAAATTCAAAAATAAAATTCAAAGTGCCACAGTGCTACTGTGTGTTAAAAGCCAGTTTAAATAAATGCGTTTTTAACCTGGACTTGAATAGGGCCAGGTCTGTAAGAACACGCAGGTCTACTGGTAGAGTGTTCCAAAGTTTAGGAGCAGCAAAAGCAAATGAACGATCGCCCCACTGCTTGCACCGGGACCTCGGAACAACTAGCCTCATCTGGTCAGCCGACCGGAGGGCTCTGTTTGGACGGTGGACACTTAAAATCTCTGATAAATAAGGTGGCGCAAGGCCATTAAGAGCTTTAAAGGCAAACATTAAAATTTTAAAATCAACACGGTACCGAACCGGGAGCCAGTGGAGGGAACAGAGAACTGGACTAATATGGCTGTGTCTAGATGTACCGGTTAGAAGACGAGCAGCTGCATTCTGTACCAGTTGGAGACGATGGAGTGAAGACTGTGTGATGCCAATGTAGAGTGCGTTACAGTAATCAATGCGTGAGCTGATAAAAGCATGAATTGCCTTTTCCAGATCACTGCGGCACAGAAAAGGCTTTACTTTGGCTAAAAGTCGCAGCTGGAAAAAGCTTGCTTTTACTACAGAGCTAATTTGTTTGTTAAAATTCAGATCTCTGTCAAAAATCACCCCCAGATTCTTTATTGCCTCACTAACTTGAGGGGTTGTGCTTGATGATAAATCGTGGTGTAAAATAGGGGAACCAAAAATAATATATTCCGTTTTACTCTCATTCAGATGAAGAAAGTTTCGTGAAAGCCATAGTTTAATATCAGATAGGCAACTATGCAAGGAGTCTAGAGCTGAACCATCATTTGGAAGCACAGGCATATAGACCTGGAGGTCGTCTGCATATAAGTGGAAAGAAAGATTGTGCTTGGCAATAATGGAACCAAGAGGCAACAAGTAAAGTGAAAATAGAACAGGGCCAAGAATGGATCCTTGTGGCACTCCAGAGGACAGAGGAGCAGTGGATGACGAAAATTCATTGATCATAACTGAAAAGCTCCTGTTGTTCAAGTAGGAGCGAAACCACTGCAGGACTGAACCCGTGAGGCCGACCTGTTGAGCAAGGCGGGCGATAAGTACTGAATGGTCCACAGTGTCGAAAGCTGCTGTTAGATCCAGCATCACCAACAGCACAGATCTTTTAGCATCAAGGGATAGAAGGATGTCGTTGTGGACTTTCAGCAGCGCAGACTCAGTGCTATGTCGTGACCTAAAACCAGACTGAAACTTTTCTAAAATTGAGTTATTTTCTAAAAAAGGCTGTAACTGTGATAGCACAACTTTTTCTAGGACCTTTGATAAAAATGGTAAATGTGAGACAGGTCTAAAATTAGACAAAATGTCGGGATCCAGGTTGGGTTTTTTTAAAAGTGGTCTGACCACTGCGTGCTTGAAGACAGTTGGGACAGTCCCTGAGCTGAGGCAGCTGTTAATGAGCGAGAGGACGCATGGTCCTACAGTATCAAAGACCTGTTTGAGCACCTTGGTTGGAACAATATCGAGGGGGCAGTTGGTGGGCGACATCCCCTGCACCACCTCAGAAAGGCATGATAAAGACACCGGTTCAAATCGTTCAAACACTGCAGGTGAGACAACAGGAGGGACAGCATTGGTGTAAAAAGTACTGTTCATATTCTGCCTAACAGAGGATACTTTCTCAACAAAATAATTCAAAAAGTTTTCACAGATGGATTCTGACACCTTGCTCAAGACATTGCAAGGTGGATTAATAACAGACTGTATTGTGTTAAATAAAGTCCTTGGACGATTGCAGCTGGTGGAAATAATGTTCGACAGATATTGGCGTTTGGCCTCTTTAACAGCCTTTTGGTAGCTTGCCAAACTGTCTTTTAGTATATCCAGTGACACATGCAATCTATCTTTCCTCCACCTGCGTTCGGCCTGTCTGCAGCAGCGCCTAAAGGTGCGGGTGGTGTCATTTAGCCAGGGTTCCGGTGCAGTGCTGGCGGGTTTACGCCTAAAAGGTGCAATAGAATCCAAAATCTCTGAACAGGAAGAATAAAAAATGGAAATCAGGTCATCCGGACATAGCGGAGAGGCCAGATCAACCTGGGTATATAAGCTAGTGTTCATGAAGGCTGCTGTAAATTGCCCAGCCGTGGATGGAGTAATGACACGGCGGCGACAGGCAGGAGTAATAGACCTGGTTCTGAGAGGGGTTACAAAATCAAATATAATAGGAAAGTGGTCTGAGATGGAAGTATGGCATATCCTACTGAGGGACACAGGGAGACCATGGGAGATAATGAGGTCAAGAGTGTGTCCTAAGTGATGTGTGGGACCATTAACTGATTGTATTAAATTAAAAGAGTCAAGAAGGCTTAGAAACTCCCTTGCCATTGGGTTAGATGGGCAGCAGACATGAATGTTAAAATCACCACAAATCAATAGATCGTCATAATTCGGCATGAGCTCAGCTAGGAGCTCAGAAAATTCTTGAATAAAAGCCTTATTAAATTGTGGTGGACGATAGACAACTGCACATAGAACAGGAGACCCTAACTCAATAAGAAATAGTTGCAGCTCAAAACTACTGAAGTTATTTGATGGAATTATGCGACAGTTATATGTGTGCTTGAATACAGAGGCCAGACCACCACCGCGGCCAGATGCTCGCGGTGTGCTGAGGAAGAAATAGCCAGGAGGGAGGAGCTCAGTGAAAGCACTGTTGTCACCTGGTTTCAGCCAGGTCTCAGTCAGCAGAAGAAAATCCAGATCGTTTGTGGAGATGAAGTCGTTCAGAATAAAAGTCTTATTTGTGAGTGATCGGGTGTTTAGGAGAGCCAAACGTACTGCTGTGCATCTCTCAGACTGCAGCGCAGCGCGGTTGAGCGGGCGGAGGTGCTCCAGCACACAGCCCCGTCTCTGAAGCCTGACAGGCCGGCAACGCGGAAGCGAGCCGCTGACATCGGGGATAGCAGGCGTGAGCCAGCGGTGGGAGTAATCCAGAGAGCGGCAGTAGTAAAACATGCCGTGATTCGATGGTAATCTGTTCCGTGAACGGCGAGGATCATGTTCACCGGAGGAAGCCAGGTAAGCTTTGAAGTAAACGAGGACTCCTCCTCTCTTTCCGCGTCTCTTGTAGCGTTTATTCCGTGGTAACGGAAAGATAGACCACCGTAGATAGGCCGGGATAGATGCTAGGAGAGGTGGCGGCGACTTTGATTCATTGACGCCGTGAACGGGCAAATTGTTCATGGAGTCCCGGATCTTTAACAGTGTCAGACGATCATAAACCAGCAGCGACGACACATTTTGAATTGCAAATAATATGGATAAAATAAACAACGATAAACTCAACAGAAGAGGACGGCAAGCCATACACAGCGGCGCCATCACTCAACAGTCAACACCACACCGTGTACGTGCCTATGGAGAGTCCCTGTAAACCACACCAGTATGCAGTAGTCAAGGAGCCCTGCACCAGAACATCCTAGAGACATGGGGATTGGTTTATATCACTCATACTGGCAAGGAGCTTTTGGAGTATCATTATGGGATGGTGCCAAGCCACTCCATAGCAACTAAACAGAGTACCCTAGCAACCATTTTGCTCTCCATCAGAACATCATAGAGACATGGGGGTTGGTTTATATCATTCATACTGGCAAGGTGATTTTGGGGTATCATTATGGGATGCTGGTTCTCCATAGCAACCACCCAGAATACCATAGCAACCACACAGCAACACCATAGCAACCACCTACAACACCCTAGTAACTGCCTAGCAACCACCCAGAACACCATAGCAACTGCCTAGCAACCACCATAATACCCTAGCAACACCCTAGCAACACCCTAGCAACCAACAAGAATACCCTAGCAACCGCCTAGAACACCCTAGCAACCATCCTGAATACCCTAACAACCGCCTAGCAACACCTTAGCATCCATATAGAACACCCTAGCAACCACCTAGCAATGCCCTAGCAACCACCTAGAACACCCTAGCAACCAACCAGAATACCTCAGCAACTGCCTCAACACACCTTAGCAACAGGGCCTCGAATTTTGCCACGGCAAGCACCACAGACAATTTCTTCAGGAATTGTACATTCTAGTTATTATTATTATTATTATTATTATTATTATTATTATTATTATTTGTAGACAAAATAGTGTATACATATTAAACAATTTTAATATTATCCATTTAGCGATTTTTGACCCTAACATGAAAATATGTAGACAAAGTAAAAAGAGAAACCAACTAAATATGTGCTCACCAAATTATCTGTGACTTAGCAGCAAAACACTGACTGTTAAAAAATACATTTGAAAATGCAGTTCTATTTGAGAGAGAGTTCATGACAGAGATAGTTAACTATCACTTACATTCACCATAGTAGTAAAGTCAATGGCTACCGTCAGCTGTTTGATAACCAACATTCAAAATATCTTCTTTTGTGCTCAACAGAAGAAAGAAACTCATACAGATTTGTAACAATTTGATGGAGAGTAAGTGATGACAAAAATGTTATTTTTGGGTGAACTATCTCTTTAATATAACTGCATATCGAATGTTTTTTGAGCATTCTGTGTTTTTCCGCTAAGCCACAGATAGTTTGTGAGCACACATTTAGTTAGTTTGGTAAGCATATATTTAGTTTGCCCTCCTATTTGCACTTCATCTACATGTAGACGTTATATAACCAGACTACTTTCGCTTCAGTTTTATAGTATACTTAACTTACGCCCACCTATAAGCACATTCCAATATGGAGTGTTCAAATCACTCGAGCTGCGACAAATGTGACTTTCCTGAGGATAATTGGCTGCATTAGGTTTTGTACTAGGGGAACCAAAATTATTTTTTTTGATGAACCACCACTGTGCTCAACAGGGCATTGTGGAAAGCAATGAAAAGAACATAAGGAGCTATATATGTATATAAAAGAGAATCATAATTGTGTCTGAAAGTCTTTTCATGCGGGAATAAAGTGTGTGTCACATGATTAAAACACAAAATGAGGGGAAATTAGTACAACACAATAGCTTCAGAGGGGATGAAGGAGAAACTGTATTGACAAAAGAGCTCAATACTTTATAATTCACTCCAGTACACTCCTGCTTACTCAGTGATTACATAATGAAGGTCACATAATTGTTTCGACTCACTTCTACAATAAAGATCACTTTTGATGACAGACAGTTGTCACATTTTAAATGCTTCGCAAGATGAGAGACTGGATTGTTAGTTTATATTTATGACTTACTCGGCTGATTTAATTTTCAGTAAATATCAGAGCAGTCAAACACATTTACTATAGTTTAAGAAAAAATTGATTAGCACTTCACCTCATGTTTCCTTTGTCGGAGCTATTTTAATCAAGAGGTGTGTAGGTGTACATACTGTGATTACATGAAATCAATAAACGTGTCTAAGAAATTAAAGACATTCACTCAAGTCGCCAGCACTGAACACTTTTTCATATAAAAGTCATATTATTTATGTACTTGGAAAAACATGCAACACCAATTCTGATAGAACTAAAGTTAAAATACAGAACCTTAAAGGGACAGTTCACCCAAAAATGAAAATGTGATGTTTGTCTGCTTACCTCCAGGGCATCCAAGATACAGGTGACTTTGTTTCTTCAGAACACAAATGACCATATTTAACTGCAACCGTTGCAATCTGTCAGTTGTATAATGCACGCAAATAACACATAAGAGTATGAAAACTATTAGTAAAAAAACATACAAATCCATATTAAACCCTGTGGCTCGTGACAACACATTGATGTCTTAAGACACGAAATGATCTTGTGCAATCACTTCCGGTAAGTGTGGTCAAACTACGATCTGGCTTAGTTTACGCAAGTCCTGGAAGTGATCTTTCGCGCGTATCTATACGACAGACCGTGTACATTGACCTCACTTACAGGAAGGTATCTCTCGCGCGTATCTCTTCGCCAGATGGCAGTTTGACCTCACTCAGCGAAAGTGATCACGCACAGAATTCAGGCTGTTGGAAATAATGGTGCATTAGAGGTAAAAAAAAAAAAAAAAAAAAATTAAAAAAAAAAAAAAATATATATATATATATATATATATATATATATATACTGTTCGTTTTGTCGCACAAACTGCTTGTTTTGTGTCTTAAGACATCAATGTCATGGTCGTCATGGTTCGCAGAATTTAAGATTGATTTGTATGTGCAATTTTTTTTTACTCTCATAGCTCTCATACTCTCATGTGTTACCATTCACATGCATTATACAGCGGACAGACTGCAACGGTTGGAGTTAAAATCTTAATTTGTGTTCTACTGAAGTTCTACTGCCCCTTTATCTTGGATGCCCTGGGGGTAATCAGATAAACATCAAATATTCATTTTTTGGTAAACTATCCCTTTAACCCTAATATTTGGGGGGGGGGATAAATTATGAAGCATTTACTCACCGTCATGTGGTTTCAAACCCATTTGCTGTAAAAGATGAAAGGATTTTTTTTTAAAGAATCTTCACACTGCACTTTTCCATTCAAACCTTCATAGAGAGACATTTGTCAAGCTATAAAAAGACACAAGAAAGAACCGTAAATGCATCATAAAAGTGGTTCATATGGCATGTGCGTCATATTCGAAGTCTTCTAAAGCATATGATTTGTTTTATCAATTCCAGTTCCTTTTAAAGTCGGAATGAAACTGAATTTACGATAGTCTTTTCTTCCATATTGTTATATATATCAGAGTGGAACTGCTTCTTGAGCAAATAAAAGTGCGGGCGGGACATGAATTTGTCCACTCGGAATGGATTGGATCATTGAGGTTTGCTACTGCTGTAATGTCATGTGAGCGACAGGTTGTCTCGCCATCATCAGAGATGTTGCTGGAAAAGGTTATTTTCATTCAAGATTATGAGGGCACATGAATAATAAAGCATTTATAACTCATTTATAATAAAAAAAAAACTGAAAATTTCATAAAAAAAAGAAGAAGTTTTATGGTGACCTTAACAGTTCCATTAGTGATTCTTTTAATAGGCCTACTTGTTCGAAATAAAGATTTTGGGGAAAAATGGTAACACTTTATGGGAGCACTAATATGCATTGATTCATGCTTAAGTAGATAATCACAAGTTAATGTATGACTTATGAAGAGAACTAACCCATTTATTAATGATTACTGCCTCAGCAACTAATGAACGAATATTAATTGATTAAATAATATGTGAATTGCTATTAATTGTCATCATGCATTAATTCACTAATAAAATATATTTCGTTTTATAATATTAAATAATTATAATTTTTAGAATGTAATTTTAGAATTAATTTTTAGTGAGAAAGGAAAGGAGGCACTAAGACCCAGAGGACAGCATCCTCGCACAAACTAAAGATCATGGTTATCAAAGCTGCAACTTTTGCATCAGAGCCCTATAAAAAGCAAGAACCCTGTGAACGCCTATCAGTGAAAGCTAAGAAAAACTGCCGCTGCTCGCAGGCAAACTATCAACCTTTTAAAGATGCCTCGCGTGTGGACGTGAAGCAAGAAGAGCACTGAAGAGGGATGCAGGGATGTTCTTACACAACTTCTGGGAAGCATTGCGCAGATTTGCAACTGTTGTATTTGAAGCTGATTTTTGTAAGACCGAAGTTTGAGAATTAAAGAAGCAAAAATATATATTTGATCGCCACAGAACAAAACCCCAACGAGCGTCTGTCCGCGCCTGATGATAGAACTGACAGAAATCATGAAGCGAAGAAAATATTGCTTTATTTTCGAAATATGAAAACATATGTCTTCTGGGATGGAGCGCATCGGTCATTTCAAGCCAACACCTGCCCAATTCGAGGTTTTGAACAACTCGACCGGCACCAATGTGACTTTAACACCGAAAACGGACGAAAAGCAAGAAAGTTTCGCTTTCCAAGTCACCTTGGCATCCGTTCTCGGTCTCATCACACTTGCAACAATATTAAGCAATGCGTTCGTCATCGCCACCATTTCCCAATCCAGAAAGCTCCAGACACCGGCGAACTTCTTGATCGCGTCCCTGGCCGTCACGGACCTTCTGGTGTCGGTGCTCGTGATGCCCATTTACGTGCTGTATACGGTCACTCGCGAGTGGACGCTTGGGCAGGTTATCTGTGACATCTGGCTGTCCTCAGATATAACCTGTTGCACCGCGTCCATACTTCACCTCTGCGTAATCGCCTTGGATCGATACTGGGCTATAACGGATGCGGTCGAGTACGCCAAGAAACGCACCCAGACGCGCGCAGCGGGGATGGTGGCGACCGCCTGGGTCATCGCCATCTCCATCTCCCTGCCGCCTTTCTTCTGGCGACAGGTGAAGGCAGGGGAGCTGACCACCTGCTCGGTCAACACGGACCACATCTTCTACACCATCTACTCCACTTTCGGAGCTTTCTACATCCCTACGCTGTTGCTCATCGCCCTGTACGGGCGGATTTACGTGGAGGCGAGAAAGCGCATTTTGAAGCAGTCCCCCAAAAAAGCGGGGAAAAGACTCACTTCGGCACACCTCAGCACCAATTCACCCGCTTCGGTGGCCTCGACCTCTCCTTTGCATTGTGGAAGACATGACCTTTGCTCGGACACCGGGTCTCTGGGCAGTGAAAATCAAATTAGAGTAACAGTGTCCGATTCACTTCTGGAGAAAAAGAGAATATCGGCTGCGCGCGAGAGGAAAGCCACCAAAACCCTGGGCGTTATTTTAGGAGCTTATATTGTGTGCTGGTTGCCGTTTTTCATTTACACACTACTGGTTCCCCTTTGTGCATCCTGCTTTTCCGCAGAACTCTTTGACTTTTTCACATGGCTTGGCTACGTCAACTCACTGATCAATCCAATAATTTACACCATGTCGAATGATGACTTTAAAAAAGCTTTTCACAAACTCATCAGCTTTAGATGTTGCCGACGATAGGCTAGTAAAAATAAATAAGTAGTATTAAGGGATAATGGTCAGTCAGTCGGTCGGTCGGTCATTAACGGCACTGTGTGGAATGCTTGTTTCTGATAGGTTGCTGCTATACGTTTTAAGCTGTTGATTGTTGCTCTGTTCCTGCAGGGCTGAATGACAGTTCCATGTCATTATATAACTTCGCCACATTTGTTATATTTTTTCGCCAATACAGCATAGAATAGTAAAAGAAGCAGACAACAACTACCCGAGCAAACATTTGTATGACAGACAACGAAATCCGCCCCCCAAACTAATTGATCTAATAACGTCCATGTTTGTAATTATGCTTTTGCCTATACCACGGCCGAGAACCACAGCAGACGCGAGTAATCACATTCGCACTCCCTCCCTTCCGCCGTCACGCGCACAACCTTGCTAACACCAATAACTGCTTAGAAACCGTCTAAGCCACTTCTAGTTCTACTAACCCAAAATGTGACCCCTTTTGAATTAATAAACAACGCCTTGGGTGTTTCTAAGCAAGAAGAAAACGGTGTTTTACGGATGAAAACTTGAAGAAGAAAAAAAAATGTACTATGGTAAAAAAAAATATATTTTCTTTTTTAATGCAACATGGCATGGCATACGCGAAATAATTGAATCCAGATCTTTGAATTAATGAGTATTCACGTGCCGTATCATATAATCCTAAATCCTAACAATGACCGTCTGACTGCACATTATGTCACATGGCTACTTAAATGAATAAATAAATGGATATTAAATTATTACTGCGTTGATATATTATTTGTTTACTTGTAGAGACGGCAGAGAGACAAAACACAAGCGCATTATATAGAAAACAAGAATCAGGATCAAGAATCCCAGAGAGCAATGTAATAATCTCTGTAAGGGCCTCGTTTAACACAGTAGGCTACGCTCCTTCAAAAGTGATTTTGGATTTTGTAATAATGCTTTGACAGCTTGTGGTCAACCAGTCGTTAATTAATAATGCAACCTTGTGTAGAAAAGCTTCATTGTCTTTATTCTTTATTAAATGTGAAATTAAAATGCTGCTGACTGATCATAAACGTAATAAATAAGATGGGTAAACTATTTTCTCACATCCAGTACCTCTTTCTTCCTGTCTTGAGGTTGATTAAACAGTACGCATACGTGTTAGTATGATTGAATAATGAAAACAGGCATAGTAATGATTAATATAATCCAAGCTCCCCAAAAATGTGGGTGTTTTGATCCTTGGTTTCATCTCAGAATGTCAATGAGTGGAAACAGAGTAAGCAGTGGGGATTTATACGGAGGTCAAGTATTCACTTCACAAACAGAAGCAGAGTTCAAGTGCCTTGGACAGAGTTAAACTGACCGAGCTGAGGTTCCTAAGATTTAGACTTAATTAAGACTGAATTAAGACCTATTAGATTCACCTTCTGCTCATAAGTCATACTATCTGTCACTTGGCAGTACGAGAGATCACAGAGTAACTGAGAATGACACGTCTACCACAGGAGGTGAGTAATACGTCAAAGACACACCAGAATAGGGCTGAGGGGGAGATATCGACCCATCAAGCCCATATGGAGGTGACAGGGAAGGATCACTGCAAAGTCGCAGCATTTCACGAAAAGGCACGTTTGATATTTCCCACATTTCTGCTTTTTCACAATAAGCCTACAACCCTGCTATCCTATGTGTACTCATGGTGGATATTGATTTATTTATCATGCTTCAAAACCTCCTACAGGAGCTAGTGAAATTTGGGCCATACTTAAGCAGGGGGCCAATGAACTAGAAACTGACATGGTTATTTGCATGTTTTTTTGTTGCTTTTTGGACTTCAAGAGCGCAGATGAGTTTAATGCCTACGAATTTGATGTGAAGTGAGTTTTAAAGACCTAATTTTATAAAATTACAGCTTGAACACTTAACACACCATGCAAACACCCGCAATAAGTGTAAGCTGCCCTGTCAGAACCATTTAACAGTGATTCACAAATTAGCTCTCAGAAAGCAATGGTGGTGGGAAAGAAAAATACATGATTTTTTTAAACATATTGGTCTTTTTTGAGTGTACTGATTAATTTGTCTTATCATGAGTAGTATTAGTACAAAATGATTTGGACAGGCTCGGAGGAGACATTAATTATTTGTTTGCTGGTTTAATTAATTTGAATTTAATCCCTTGTCTTTGCCATTTATCTTTTTTTTCTCAGGCCATTAAAAGTAGTAGGTTTGATACTAAGCAAAATCAACCTTGCATTTCTGTCTTAAATCATTGTTGTTAATTAATGTTTAGTATATATATATATATATATATATATATATATATATATATATATATATATATATATATATATATATATATATATATATATATATATATGGTTACAGCTCCTCTGAAATAAAGTTGATTGAAGTTTTTTTTTCCCTCTTTATCCTCAATGACCTCCAGGGATGGAACATTAATCACGAGCAAACAGAGGAGCACTCATTTGCAGGCATATGATGACCACTTGCCTTTGATAACATATGACCTTGATATAATCAACATGCAAATCATTCTGGAATATATTACACACATGGCCTGCATATGTACAGTATGTCTGAGTGTGCCTTGCTAATTACCAGAAACAGTCATTAATCATTGGACTTATGTTTTTAGCTCAGACATTGACCTTCATCCTATTCACATGCCTAAAGGTTTCATTTATGGGGAAAATTATTCCATGTCTGATAGTAAACACCAACTCTTTCTTCATAATTTAAAGACGTCAAGCTTCTTTGCAATTACACTTTACCTTAATTGTGCTAAATGGACCATATGTATACATGTAATGATGTTAACATGTATTATACCATAGCTTACAATGCATACATATGATGTGTTATGTAATGTTAAGCAAGCCATAACAATATTACTCACTCTCATGTCGTTCCAAACCTGTATGATATTCCAACAATGTGAAAACATAATTATTTTATGAAGTGGCGATTTTGGATTCATACAGAAATGTAGATTTTCAGAAAGAAAGAAAAATCTAAGCGTAAAGGCCTAAACCTAACCGTCAGTGGGGCATACACAGATAAAACCCAAGCCATTGTTTTGGCTTATACAAAAGTTTGCAGATAGATACATTTTAACAAAATTTGAAAAGTCAACCCTGAATAATTTGCAATACACACAGTCCCAAAACAAATGATTAATTGTCTCTTCAAACTGATGACAAAAGGAGCACATGGAGGAAATACTAATCTTAAATTTAGCAAGTTTATAATTAACTGAAGCATTTGTGAATCATTTTAATAGAGACTTCAATGACTTTATTCTTTGGAGTAATTTTCAGAACAATTTTATCCAGCTGAGGACTGATAAAAACATTGACAGCCAATCAGAAATCATTCAGCTGTAACGAGATCAGGATTTAAAGCAGACAAGCACGCGCTTAGAATAAACAGAATTATATCGTCCACTGATGTGGTGTGTGCCACACGATTTCTGAAAATTGAAGCCAAGGTGTTGCTACTTCAGTTACGTCAAGGGAAGAGAGTGAAGGCGCGCCATCCATCTTTTATCTTTATAGTTATTGTTCTTGGTGTGAACGGGCCTTTAGAATGTCTTTCTATCATTGAACACTAAGTAAGAAGTTTTGCAGAATGTCCTGGCTCCCCTTTTCTATACATATATAGTGTAACATACTTACAAAAATAACAAAAGAAGGACAACAAAATGTGTCATAAAACTCATGTGCTAAATTCTAAGTCAACCGAAGCAGGAAACAACATTGCAATCAACTAATCAGATTTGAAGGACAAGCTTACAGTTTATGTCAAGTTTAGGCTTAGAATCAAGGCAAGGTGATTCTACATCATTTCCATCTGACTTTAGGGATAACTTATGGGTAGGCAATGTTTTCGGACAAGAATGCAAAAATCACAATGACTCATCTGAAGCCATGCAATAGCTTTGTGTGAAGAACGTAGCACCACTCACTAGACATTTTACTTTAAAAGTGGTGTGAAATGTGTAACAGGCAACATAATATAATTTTGCAGAAATGTCGCCACATCAAGTTTTTTTCCAGTGACCTAAATTGATCTTTCACATTCACTTACATTTATAAATGGCATTGAGGCACCAGTAAAAAACGATGCCAAAGCTTACATTCAGGTTGGTTCCTCACAAAGAGCTACCATATAGCTTGAAAATATTTTTTAAGTTATTATACTGACGAGAGTAAATAACAAATTGCGTGAACTATCCCTTTAAGAACACGTGTCACTCTCCATATCTCATATGATCTGCTCAACCACAGTCACAGATCGTGTCTGTACCTCAATCAAGCGTCATATCTTTTCTGGTCTTGCGTCAACATGTATGATGCCTATAGTGACACATCCAGATATAGTTCACAAACCTAATGCTGGATAGGTTGTACCATTCAAATGCTGAACTGTCACTCGGGGAAGGTTCTATTCCTCTTTCCTGATAGCTTTGCTCTAGTTGTGCCTTCAACCCTTCATGAAAAGAAGAAGAAAAAAAAGAAAAATGCACCAGAACATCATTGTCTGAGCTGTTCCATTGCAAATGACAAAATACTGGGCTTCACAGCTCATTTTCTGCTCTATTAAGTAATATCACTGCCTAAAAGCCTACAATTTCTTCTTTTCTTTAAATGCCATTCCTTGAGATTGACAGATATCTAGGTTTACTTGTTGGAGTGTCTCATTATCAGCGTAATACTTCATGGCTTTACATCTTTGCTGCGCCTCTGCATTATTCAACTCAGGATTACTAATTAAGTATGAAAATATATTCACTATGTTCGAAAAACAAGACTTTACGTCAGGAAACATTTAGGCATTTGTCTTACGAATGCTATCCAGATAATGGGTTTACCACAGGCCATTAATCCATTATATTTCTACATGGTCCGTAACAGACAGTAATCATCAGTTCAGTAAATGTCAAGACAAAAAGCCATTAATTTTGATCCAAACACTCACTCGGATTCAGAGGAAACACACCTCTCTGACAGAGGTCTTCATTTTGACGTCTGACATTCATGCTTTAGGGAGGAAGTCCACGGCGTAACGTCAGCATCTTTGAAGCGATGCGTCTTGAATGCCATGTTATTCCAGCGCCTTTAATGACAATTCCACTTTTAAGCATTCAGTAGCATCCGTCTTATCTTTCTCAAGGATATTTTGACATTTGAAATGGCACTATCTTGTCTCAAAGGAGCAGAGACTTTGCAAATAATGCGTTATATAATCTGCAAGAGTCTGGCCTGCTGTCTCACTGTTCTGGGAGATTTTAAAGCCGTTTCAGTGCTGTTAGCGAATTAGCGCTTTCTTATGCAATGTCACTCATTAACAATTGAAGACGCAATACAGTAAAAGCACAGAGGAGATCAAATCTACTGGGGGAAATTCTCACACAGAAAGTCAACATGATGGATAAATTAATATCTGCTCTTCATTTACAAACATTTACATATCAAATATAGAGGTCATCCTTATAATCACACCATAATCCCTTCACATCGGCGGTTTGGCGGTGTCAGCGATTCTGATTGTGCCTGTGCATCACTGCATAGCAAAGAGGCACGACTTTCAACGTGGTTAGCATAACTAAAAGGATCGAATTTGAAATTGGCATAGTCAGAGCCAACGATTAGATGATTAGATTAGATGTTGACTGTTTCTTTAAATGGTTGATATATTATTACATTTGGACCCCATATCGGCTCACTGAAAAATTGAAGAATTTTGCAAATAATGGCATCAAACATCCAGATCTGACAAATCGGGTGACATTTAATGGAACATGTGTCATAAAAGTAGATGGGGTCTATCCAGCACAACCATCTTTTTTTGTATAATTAATATTAAAAAAGTGGGATTGTTTTGTTCCTGCAGGGTCATTTGTTATGTAAACCTATGAAATAAAAATGTCTACACTTGCATTGTATGGTAGGAAATGTCCCCTAATGCATCTCGGTAATTGTGAGAGCTTTTTCGAATCGTGTCCATGGGGATATTGTGTTTTCTCTTATCAGGACAAATTACAGTGGCATTCATGGATAAAACCACATATAATTTCTCTCAGATTTGAAGCAGGCTCATTTATGGTAAGCTGTTTTTGATGCATCTTAGTAAGGATGCAGTATCAGGGGAAATATGTTTGTCCACTCGCCCATTTCAGTGCTGACGACACAACACAACCAGCACTGAGCACTGCTATTCTGAGAGGACTGACTCGTATGCAGGTGTAAAGTACTTGAGTAATTGCACTTCATTTCTATACTTTTACATTATGGCATTCAGACACTCTTATGCAGAACGCCTTGCAAAAGTGCTTTAGCAGTGCATATGAGAACACTGTGATTAACAGATGGCAAGCAATTTGGAGCACTATAAGCTAGATAAGATGTGCTTCCTGGACAGATAAACAAGCACTATTAGAACAATAGGTTGTGTTTGTGTAATTTGAAAGGAATTTGTATTTTACCCAAGTGGGGGAGAATATATTTTTACATCTTTACAATTTCATATAGACATTAAACAAAGAAAGTAAATATTATGCATTTATACACAGTATATGGACATTATGATGTAATATATCCTTGTTTTTAAAAAGATTTATCACACAATACCATTCAAAAGTTTGGGTTCAGTAATTTTTTTTTAATAAATTAATCATTTTATTTAGCAAGGATGCATTACATTTATAATGTCTTTACAAAAGATTTCTATGACAAATACATGCTTCTCTTTTGAACTTTCTATTCATCAAAGAGTCTTATGCACCAAATCAGAATTAATGTTTTCTGAAGGATCAAGTGAAACTGAAGACTGGATTAATGAAGCTGAAAATTCAGGAATGTATTAATAATAAAATATAACACACACACACACACACACACACACACACACACACACACACACAAACATTTGATTTTGTGAAAAAGTGGGGACATTCCATAGGCGTAATGGTTACTGTACAAACCGCATTGTAACCACATTTTGTACATCCCCTTACACTGCCCCTGCCCCTAAACCTACCCATCACAGGAAACATTCTGCATTTTTATTTTATCAACAAACAACAACAACAACAACAACAACAACAACAACAACAACAACAAAAACTAAGCATTTTAAGCATTTTGAAAAGTGGGGACATGGGCAATGTCCTCATATTTCACCCTCTTCTTGTAATACCTATGTCATACCCATGTCATTATACACATTTGGATTATTAGAACACCTGTTCAATTATTCATTAATGCAATTATCTAATCAACCAATCACATGGTGATGCTTCAATGCATTTAGGGGTGTGGTCCTGGTCAAGACAATCTCCTGAACGCCAAACTGAATGTCAGAATGGGAAAGAAAGGTGATTTAAGCCATTTTTGAGCGAGTCATGGTTGTTGGTGCCAGATGGGCCGGTCTGAGTATTTCACAATCTGCTCAGTTACTGGGATTTTCACGTGAAACCATTTCTAGGGTTTACAAAGAATGGTGTGAACAGGGAAAAACATCCAGTATGTGGCAGTCCTGTGGGTGAAAATGCCTTGTTGATGGTAGAGGTCAGAGGAGAATGGGCCGACTGATTCAAGCTGATAGAAGAGAAACTTTGAATGAAATAACCACCGTTAAAACTGAGGTATGCAGCAAAGCATTTGTGAAGCCACAAACAGGCACAACCTTGAGGCGGATTGGCTACAACAGCAGAAGACCCCACCGGGTACCACTCAACTCCACTAAAAATAGGAAAAAGAAGCAACAATTTGCACAAGCTCACCAAAATTGGACAGTAGAAGACTGGAAAAATGTTGCCTGCTGGTCTAGATTCTGTTGAGACATTCAGATGGTAGAGTCAGAATATGGCGTAAACAGAATGAGAACATGGATCCATCATGCCTTGTTACCACTGTGCAGGCTGGTGGTAGTGGTGTAATGGTGTGGGGGATGTTTTTCTGACACACTTTAGGCCCCAATTAGTGCCAATTGGGCTTCGTTTAAATACATCGGCCTACCTGGGCATTGTTTCTGACCATGTCCATACCTTTATGACCACCATGTACCCATCCTCTGATGGCTACTTCTAGCAGGATAATGCACCATGTCACAATGCTCAAATCATTTCAAATTGGTTTCTTGAACATGACAGTGAGTTCACTGTACTAAAATTGCCCCCACAGTCACCAGATCTCAACCCAATAGAGCATCTTTGGAATGTGGTGGAACGCGAGCTTCATGCCCTGGATGTGCATCCCACAAATCTCCATCAACTGCAAGATGCTATCCTATCAATATGGGCCAACATTTCTAAAGAATGCTTTCAGCACCTTGTTGAATCAATGCCACGTAGAATTAAGGCAGTTCTGAAGGTGAAAGGGGTCTAACACAGGTGTGTGTGTATATATATATATATATATATATATATATATATATATATATATATATATGCACACAAACACACATTATATAAAAAACTTTTATGTTAGATGAGATTAATCACAATTAATCGGTTCAATTAATATATTAAACTAAAAAATATGTATATTTAATATATATACAAATTATTATATATGTATACTGTATACACACACTGTAAATGCAACTGTAACTTATACAGATATAACTGTATACAATTGTAATTATTATTCATTTACATAGCAAACTATTAATCAATAAAGTACTAAACAGTCAAACTATACTAAAAAGCAGATTTTGCTACATTTGTTCAACAGTTTCAGGTAGGCAGGTGTGCCCTTGAGCTATAGCTCAATGACAAAACTGTGATTGAACAGGTTTCTTTTAGCGCATCAAAGTTGCTTTAATGTGAAAATCTCTACTGTTTCTTTACTTCATCAGTCAGTTTCCAACTGTAAGAAAAAAAGACTTTTAAATACTTTTTAAATACTTTTAAAAGACTTTTTTACTTTTAAATACCTACGTACAAGAGAGAAAACTGTTTATAGCAGTTAAAAGACTTTAAATTTCCCATTCACTTTTTTGAAAAATAATGTCAGTCAGCCTACCTTTCTGTTTATAATAAAGAAAACCACAATGGCTAAGCAACGGGAACGATGGCATTAAAATAAATTCAATATGATTGGCCTTGGTAAACGCTTTACTGTCATTATGTCACACCAATATATGTCAACGTTATTTGGTCAATGACTTGCATTAGTTCTGAAAATGTTTCGTTTCAACATGACATCAGCTCTTCAAGGACGCTGAATTCAGTCTGCTAGGAGCGAGAGTCAAATTTGAAATTCTTCTCTCCATAGCACAGAGTCATTACTCTGGTCTGCTGAAGTTTCCTGGGGGCAGCACATCTCAGCTCTTCATAGCACATATAGATTTAGAGTGGCTTCACCGGGCACAGACATAAATATACTGCTGGAAAAAGCATTTTGCAAGGCTGTGTGATGGCTTGTTTGAAAACGGGATTTCTGTGATTTCAGTGCCTCCGTTTTGAGTCATGCCGATGTCAGCCTATGGTCACTGTAACAGCATCTATTATGCTTCTCATTTTCAGAACAGATGGCCATATTCAGGGCAATTTCCACTGCTTACAATTCACCTTACATGTACTCTAGACAGCCGGCCATTTATCTAAGCAATCTGAGTTGCTGTTTACTAATGGCTCGAGTGAAAGTGCGCTCCAATGACTTCTTTCCTCAGATATGACACAGGATTGAACATATATTACAAATGTCCTGTGTTCACTGTACGATTATATGCTTATATAGCTGCTTATATGATATACAGTGTGTTTACACAATGGAGATATACAAAAAGCAAGATTCGTATCCTAAAGGATTTGATTTTCTGCTTTAAACACACACTCGTGTTGGTGCACCTGTCATTATGAACAAATTCCATAAGCATAATGTTTTTTTTTGGCTTCTGTACACTGTAAAAAATTATTTAGAAAAAAGTTACCTGGTTGCCTTAAAATTTTGAGTTCATTGAAATTAAAATTTTGAGTTAATACAGTCATTTTTTGAGATTCGACAACCTTTATTAAAAGATTATTAAAAGATTGTGTAAGCATATTGGGTAATTATGTGTGTGTTATTTCTGATTCCAAATTGTGCTATTTTCATGATTTATCACATTTTTTATGTGGTTCAGATACAAAAATATTTTGAGTTTCTATTTATTAAACTAATTTCCTTCATTGTATCAACTCGAATTTTTAATTTCAATAAACTCAAAATTTTAAGGCAACCAGGTTACTTACTTTTTTAAGTTAAACCAACAAGAACCACCAAAAAATGTTTACAGTGTATAAACTGTATACTCTATCCCACTACATTAATCCTACCCATCACAGAAAACTTCCTTATGTTGTAATACCAGTGTAATACCCATGTCATAATACAAATTTGCCAAATCATATAAGCACACACACACACACAAAAACACAGTTTAAATTAATTAAAGTTTGCCCCCTGGTGGTATCAAAGCAGGCCCGATTTATAAAACCAGACCTTATACAAATTTCACAATCTGTGTTCTGTGTGGTCTTTTCATTGCACGTATAAAAATTTGAGCTCAAAATCAAAATCAAAAGATTGATTTTCTTCGTCTCGCCCACTTTTGCCGTCAAGGAGGGCTCAATCAATCATAGAGTGTCTGGGTGAATGAACATTGCAAAATAAGTAGGTTGAGTATGAAAACTTTAGTCATGACTCAATTGCCAGGCAAGGCAATACCCAATATCACCCATAGGTAAGGCCTGGAGCTGCAAAAGTTCAATGTATGACAGAATCGGCCTGGTGTTGCTTATAAGAATTGGCTGCATCTGTCAGAGAAGCTGTCCATCTTACCATAAAACACAATTATAATATAATCATTTTCCTAAAATGAGTCCGGAGGAGCTTTTCTCATTTGGTATTGCTTGCTTTTTAGAGTAAACCACATTATTATTATTATTATTATTATTATTATTATTATTATTATTATTATTATTATTATTATTATAAAATAAAACCCTACCATTGTAGTTTTCATTCATATTTTGAATTAGTTTTATATTTACTTTTTCATTTTTAAAGTTGTGTTTCTTACATTTTTATAATTTTTTTAATATGTCTATGTAGTATTTATTGACTTTGATTTCAGTTTTAGCTTCACTTGTTTTAGTACACTGAATGAAAAATGAGAAATGTTGCCATGGTAACTAGCTAAAATGAAATATGTTTATGTTTAATATATTTTATTTTATTTCATTTTAAAGTTGTATTTAGTTTAGTTTATTTTGCGCTCAGTTTATGGTTTTTAAATTTAGTTTCAGTTAACTATAATAACCCTGCACAATATAAGTAAGATTTAGGCAAGGGTTAAAACAAAACAACCTTAAGGACATTCAGGAATTATTATTATTTTTTTCGGGGGGCGTGATGTTGTTTTTCCTATAGGCTATAACTAGCAAAGCATATGGTAAAAAGGTATGTACCTAAATATATCTATAAAGGTATTCATCATGAATCATAGAATCCCTCATCTAAGGGATTTAGGTAGAACAACTATCAAAGATCTCATATGCAAAGATGAACAGATCATATGTATGTCACGCAGCATGGGCCGAAATAATGAGAGCTGTATCCTGGAATTATGACATTGACAATTCAGTCAGTCACTGTCATCAATCACTATAAAGCTCTGTCAGAGGACACACGGAGGAGAGTGTTCTGTCGCAGGAGAGATGTGCTGACTCCAGGCAGCTGCCCGGACAGTCACTCACTCCAGGTTAATTGAGGTTCACCCTTTTGATTGGTCAGTGATGGAACTCATTAGCATAGGTGAGAAGGCCAGCCTGCTTTGCATTTGAGCTCATTTTTACCGCTCCTAATAGAATCAGGCTCCCAAAGACAATTAAACGTAGAAAGGTCGTCGACTGATATTCCTGACTTTCACAGCAGGTCTGCTTGCATTACCACATGAGTATTGCTGGTATATCCCTGGATTTTTTCCTGCCATCTAGATAGATGAATTAACTCCACTATTAGACAGGTGAATTTAAAAAGCTGCATTGCAGGGATCTGCCAGTGAGCTGAGCTTCTTAGTCAGAATAGAATTTTCCTCTGATTCTGATTTAAAAGAAGAAAATGAGAGCAGCTGGTAGGGGTGTCATGATTATTTAGTCCAACTATCTTACAGACCATTCTGAAAGGTGGAATCTCATTTGAAAATTAAACGAATTCCAAAAGCTAATTTAAACCAGGAATTAAATGGAAAGTTTTAGGAGAGATATTGTAAAGAAATATTTAAGCTTTTGCACTATTCATAGGTAGAAGTTTGACTTGAAACATTGAAGTGACTTTGTTCATTAAAGCTCAATATGCCCTTTAGATGATTTTCATATGATTTTGGCTTTGTAGGATAGGATAGGATAGGATAGATTTACACTTTACTCTTGCGGAGTTCATATGCTGGAGTTCATGCTGTCATTAGAGCAAAATAGAGATGTGACAAAGACATTCCGAAATTCATGTTAAATAATCAATTCATATCATTATGGTGGATATGTTACCGGCAATGTGTGAACTCCGGCATTGAATGCCTAGGGAATATATTAGTGCTGGGCAATCAATTAATCGTGATTAATCGCATCCAAAATAAAAGTTTATGTTTATGTGTGTATACTGTGTATAATTATTACAGTGGGTACGGAAAGTAATCAGACCCCCTTCAATTTTGAATTTTATGTTATATTGCAGCCATTTGCTAAAATCATTTAAGTTATTTTTTTTCTCATTCATGTACACACAGCACCATAGACAGAAAAACATTAATTATTGACATTTTTGGAGATTTATTAAAAAATACAAATTTAAATATCACATGGTCACAAGTATTCAGACCCTTTGCTCAGTATTTAGTAGAAGCATCATTTTGATATAATACAGCCATGAGTCTTTTTTGGGAAAGAAGGTTTTTCACACCTGGATTTGGGGATCCTGTGCCATTCCTCCTTGCAGATCCTCTCCAGTTCTGGAGAACAGCCATTTTCAGGGTTCTCCAGAGATGCTCAATTGGGTTTAAGTCAAGGTTCTGGCTGGGCCATTCAGTCACAGAGTTGTTGTGAAGACTCTCTTGAGCACTCTGGAGAAGGTTCTAGTCCAGGATATCCCTGTACTTGGATGCATTCATCTTTCCCTCGATTGCAACCGGTCGTCCTGTCCCTGCAGATGAAAAACAACCCCATAGCTTGATGCTGCCACCACTATGCTTCACTGTTAGGACTGTATTGGACAGGTGATATTTTTCTCCACAGCACATACCGCTTAATTAAGGCCAGAAAGTTCTATCTTGGTCTCATCAGACCAGAGAATCTTATTTCTCACCATGTTTTTTGTTTTTTTTTAGCAAACTTTCATGTGTCTTGCACTGAGGAGAGGCTTCCGTTGAGCCACTCTGCCATAAAACATAAATTATTGTCACAAATCAGACCTCTGGGGCTCCCTCTGATCTCCACCAGAGGGCTCCCTCACCTGAATATTGCCACACCAATGTGTCCGGACAAGGTGGTCGTATTACCGGAGTCTCCAGCGGCCATGGAAACCATACCCCTGACTTACCGGCGGCGCTATCAAAATAGGGGCGAGACCCTTTTGGGGGTAGGGGCGTGTTTGTTTTGGTGATTTGAAATATCAACAACGGTTACCAGATAGCACTTAACAGACTTTCCAGATTTTGCTCTTACTGACTTTTTTTTGTTATGGACTCAATGATCATTACCAATCCCAAACTCATTAGAGAAGGTTCTCGAGGATCACTGGTTGAGTTTTTGGATTATGCCCTTTTACTAAGTAGGTCCTCCTACACTGTTGGGGAGGTAGAGGATGAGGTTTCCCCTAAATATTTTTTGGGAGGGGGCACTGTGCATCAAGCTCTGATGGCCATGGAGCTTAGGCCATCACAGTGTTCACTGGGTCCGGTGTTGATTGCTAGTCCTGTGTTTCCTGCTCCTTCTAGTCCTGTGATTGCCCCACCTGAACCTGCTCACAAGATGACTACCACACCAATGTGTCCGGATAAGGTGGTCGTATTACCGGAGTCTCCAGTGGCCATGGAAACCATACCTCTGACTCACCGGCGCAAGCGTAAGAGGAGAAGGAGTCCAGGGGTCCCGAGCCCAGAGAACATTCCAGAGGTCGCTGCCGTCATGGCCTCTGGCTCTGCCCTTGCCACCCAGGCCTCTGCCTCTTCCCTCGCCGCCTAGGTCTCTGACTCTCCCCTTGCCGCCCAGGCCTCTGGCTCTGCCCTCGATGCCCAGGTGCCTCGCCCTGCCGTGGTCAGCTAAGGAACAGCGTCCAGAGGCGACTTTGTGGTCCCCTGATCAGCCTGTACCTCCATGGCTTCTAGAACGCTCAGGTCCTCCCAAGCTCAACGGCCCAGGTCCGCCCACGCTCCACGGCCCTGGTCCGCCCATGCTCCGCGGCCCAGGTCCGCCCATGCTCCACGGCCCAGGCCCACGCTCCACGGCCCAGATCCGCGTACATGCCCAGGACCATCTATGCCAAGCCAGGGCCCAGGTCCTCTTCCGCTCCATGGGCCTGGCCCTCCATCCCACCCCCAGGTCTGCCTCCACTCCTTAGGAGGGGGGCTCTGCCACAAATAAGAACTCTGGGGCTCCCTCTGATCACCACCAGAGGGCTCCCTCACCTGAATATTAATCCCCTCTCTGGACTTCATTACCCTTAATCCTTTGCACTGACTGATCAGCCATCATTGTTTACACCTGTGTGCCATTAGCCTCATCACCTCAGTCTATATAACCCATGTTCACTCTGCCATTCACTGCGAAGTCTTGTAAAGTGTAACACTACAATTTTGAGCGTTCTCCCATGTTTCATGTCTCTTGGTTCTGGATCACCTGCCTGTTTCTGGACTACTCTCTTGCCTGCGTTCCATGCCTTGTTGTGTTTGTTTGTTTGGACTGCCTGCATATATTGTGACATTGCCTGTACTCTGGACTTCGATTGTGGATCAACGTCTTAATAAAATTGCATTTGGATCCTCCTGTTGACTCATTATTACAATTATAGTCTAAAATGATGGAAACAAATTAACATTAAGGATCGCAAAAATGTACCATGGTAAACCAGTTTCAACTGCAGTGCCATCTTTCTTAATGTTACTAAAATAAAACTATGGTAACTAACAGCTTGCGCCAGAGCAAACCCTCTTTTGGCGTTAACAAAAGTACCGTCCGGATTTACTAAAGAGATAAATAGTGCTAAAAAGGCACGGACAGGGTTATTTTGCGGCTGACCTTATTGCATATGCAGTTGTAGGCATTTCCATTTCAGAAATGATGCATCTGCATCTGGGTTCTTGAATGTGCGCACTGTCAGTAAATCACAAGTCGAACTTTTCACCTCCATCTGCGCTTTTATGAGATGCTAATTTGCTCTGTTTAGTAAATCTGGCCCTTCTGGAAGCATACATGGTTTCAAAATAACATTTTAACTGATTTAGATTTATTTTAAATATATTATTGCACATAAAGGATCATAGATCCCCATTAAACAAACATTATATTAGCAAAAAGCTATTTACAGTAATAACAATAACTGGTAACAATAACAATAACTAAATTGGTTTACCATAGTATATTTTTATACATAACCTTTTCTGGTACCTAAACTTTAAGAATAGGCAACAACAGATTAAAAAATATCCTGTTTGTGGTTTTGTTTGTTGCTATATGTTTGAATCTAATACATGTATACATATTATTATTAACAATCCAGGTTATTGAGGACAATCATGGTCATCACTATTTTTTTTTAGAATAGCGTTCTTATATAAATGTAAAGCCGCAATGCAGAGCAGAGCAGAGAGAGTTTTTTTCCCACGCCACAAGCGAAATGAGCAGCTTTATTCAGAGCCCTAACTAGGTAAAAAATTAATTAAAATTCTAATTTCCAGAGGGGTTTCTGCTAGTTACAAACGGCCACCAGCCTGTTCTCATTATCTCTTGAAAGTTGGAAGTTCAACTTGCATGGTCCAGCGCCGTGGAAGGTCTTGAATGGATTTTGAGCTGCGGAGACTTATTTATGGCTGTGAAATTTAATAAGTGTGTAATCCTCTTCCCAGCTCAAGCAGTAGGCCTGGGGACTAACATGCACCACAAGGGTACGACAACACGCTCAGTATACAGATCTGGCCCCATGATCAGAGAACGGGCAGAGCCTGATGTATCAAAACAGGGGGAGTAGAATACAGCATTTCAGTTGGCAACCACAAAAGCTGGCAGAGAGCTGAGAAACTTGTGTCGAGTGGGCCAGACTGAGATAGACAGGCGTCGGGCGGACTGGAAAGAGAGCAAGTACGCCATTGGAGTGGCTTGTGACCGAAGCATGGAGGCTGGCAGATGCTGGCCCAGAAGGCTACTAACAGGATGAGGATAGTCCACCACGTGGGCCCACAGGGATTAGGAGTCAGTGAGAGGTAAACAGATTAGTCCATAAAAAGAGGCAGAGTTTTAACCTTGTCTCTCCCCTCACACCCTGAAGAGCATCTTCCACCCACTTGCACACTTGAGACTAAATTGTATCCAAGAACCTGTTGAATCTGTCAGGAATACCACCCAACCTACAGTAGTGGCCACAAACAGCCCTTTCCATGGAAGCCTGGACACATAGTCGATGGAAATTAACTCTTTCGTCCTCGGATGTCAGATAAGTCAATAAGGACTGTCTTTTCCTTCCAAATGATCAACTTTACATCCAAAAGGACATAATCTACTGCACCATGCCATTGAAAACAGGATTATTCCTCATTCTGTTCTTGTTTACCCTCCAAGCCACCAGAATCAAAGGTAAGCCGGAGTTTGAACACTGTTTGCATGCTCATTGCTTGTTTTATCTAAACAATTAAGCAAAAAAAGGACTTTTGGTAACGTACAACGCCTCAGTGCTGCTACAGCCCAAGCGATTCCTTACACAATAGCATCTTTCTGCCCTCAGTAATCGAATAAGCTTTTAAATATTTTAGGAGCCAATTTGTGAGGACATAAAAGAAAAACACAAAGATTTTTTTATGCAAAACAAAGCCTCATGACAAATCATTCGATAACATTTTTGTGGCAAGCATGCCATTAGTGCTTTCTTTTCGATACAATATGCTCGAAAAGCGTGTTTCGCTAACATTTTATGCGAGTTCTGAATGCCTCCGGTCTGGCTACAGTGTTCAGAATCTCCATTCATTAGGAGAGGGAAACAAAAGGCATTCTGTTTGTGGCCGTGTGGAACGCTAATCTTTTCTGGCTTGTAGCTTTGCTGTGGGGCCTCGCTCATCGCTTCAGAAGTACAGCTCAATTAGCATCGCCGCCCCTCATGTCTGCACATGTGCTCGGCAGGCTCATAGACAGCAGCGGGACACATGATCAATTCAGTCACCCTGGTTCATCTTTGAGAAATATCAACACTGGCTCTACATCTGCTCATTTGCTAATTAACAGATGTGGTCAGATGTTCACTGACCCTGAAGCATATTGTTGAGACCCTTGTATCTCGGAGTGATCAGCTCAGTGTCTTCCACTGTAAACATCTCTAAATAGGGCCACATGTGGCGTCTTTTGTGTCAGATCAAAATAATTAGAAAAAAGGGCCAATCTGATCTGACACCAAAAAAATTTACCACACTTTCACACTGTTTTTAACACTGTGGAATACTTAATTCTGATTGGAATTTTTAATTGCAAGAAGGCACTTTCAACACTTTTTTCACAGAAGGTGATCGGCTGGAGCTTTAAGTTTTAAATATGGACATTTTTCTTACATGAACGCAGCGATTCGCTTTAGAAGCCCCCAGAGGGCCGTGTGGAGCACATTAATTGACGGAGAGATTGCAATTCAAAAACAGCTACAACTAACTGCAATTATAATGCTTGGATTAGCCAGGACTTTTTAAATATAACTCAGATTTTATTTATCTGAGAGAAGATTGTTATTTATACATAGGCTAGGATGACTTGAGGGTGAGTAAATCATGGGCCAATTTTCATTTTTGAGTGAACTATGCCTTTCAGCAATAATTTCAACATATATGGTAAAAAAATATATAAATATTTTCAGTAGTAGATAAAGGCTTAAAGCAGTTTTAGTAAGAGCTAATAAAAGCTAGTAAGAGCTAATAAAATGTTAACTCAAGACAATATTTAATGTCTAATTTACTTGAGACAAGTAGCCTTGTAATAAGCGGGATAATGCACACCTAGCCACTTTGAGTTTATTATGCGATAACAACCGGCGATAACAACCGTACATTATCCCTTACATAAAAACTGATAACACAGTCTCATTCGGGTAACTGTCAATGAAGTCAGCACTTTACGTTTGCTAGGAACGATTTTTTCTTGTGGCTGTTTTACGTTTGATGAGCTAATAAAATATTGAAGGCACAATATGTAATTTTTACCACCAGAGGTCTCTTATTCAAAACAAAGGTGTCACTTGATGATACCATTTTAAAGAATCATGGGAGTTCTTGGAAATCCAGCAACTGGATAATACAGCATTTCTCAAAGTGTAGGGCACACCCCACTGGTGGGCAGAGGTGGATAGTAACTAAGTACATTTACTTGAGTACTGTACTTAAGTACACTTTTTGAGTATCTGTACTTTACTTTGGAAAAACAAATATCGTACTTTTTACTCCACTTCATTTCTATCAAGGTCCTCAAAGTCAAAAGTCACTCTTGTAGGGAGGCACGTTAAATTCAATGATTTCCCAGCATTTTTTGAGCATTGATTTACATTTTATAACCCAATGGAAGAAGACGGATGTCTTCATTTTGGCGAGTAATCACATAACGAAAGTTGATTATGCAAAAACAGTTGGGAGATAATGTCAGATATATATCAGTGTATAGGATCTGTGCATTCGGCTTTAAAGTGACAGCAGCTTTGTAACTTTTATACAAGTATTTAAAGTCGGAAGCAGGGGTGGTAAGTACTCAAGTAAAAATACTTTGATACTTTACTTAAGTATTTTTTTCGGGGATCTGTACTTTACTTGAGTATATTTTATTTGCATCTACTTTTACTCTTACTCCACTACAATATTAAAGGCAAAGTGTACTTTTTACTCCAATACATTTCCCCATGCCCGCTCCAAGTATTAAGTATTTATTACACTTGATTTCCAAACCGGTCTGGTCGGTCATGGATGATCCAGTCGGGTATAGACTTGGAAAAAAGCTGACAAGTCAGGTTTGCCACACTAACTTTAGCTCAGTGTTTCCCCAACTTTTTTATTTTGCGGCACACTATTTACTATGAAAACATCGGTAACATTTTACAATACAGGTGCACTATTATAATTCATGCCTAACTAATGCTCAGATAACCATGAGTTAATGTATTACTAATGAAGAACTAAACCATTTATTAATGATTACTGCATCAGCAACTAATGAACATTCTATATGATTAATAGATTAAGTAATACATGAATTGCTATTAATTAAATATGACATCATTAATTCCCTAATAACATATTACATGAACTAATAATGTAAATTCATGTATTCAAAGCCATGCATTCCAACTCTCAGTTGTCTGTTTAATTAATCATTAATCATAACAATTGGCAAAATTATATCATAACTTTTTTGTTGAGGCACATGACTATTAACTAATTGTTACGTAATATGTCATTGTGGTTATGGCTTTTGAATTAATTTTGAATTAGTTAATAGTATCTTGCTCCTCATCTGTTTTATGCTGCTAATGTTATGGAACATGTCTATTTTAAGTTTAACCCCTATACTGCGTTAAGGTGCTTCATTGTCTCCTATTAATTGCAAATCTAACAAATTCTTATTTGCAGTATCTAATCTTAACATTTGTTCAATTAAAGCATTGCATATCAGTCCCAAAAGATTTTATCTGCTTAATTATTGATATTTACAGTTAATTTGAATATTTACTTTTTACTTTCGGTACTTGAGTACCTTTTAAATCTGATACTTTTGTACTTTTACTCAAGTGATGTTTGAATGGAGGACTTTCTACTTTTACTGGAGTATTTTTTCATTAAGGTATATATACTTTCACTCGAGTATAACTTTTGAGTACTTTTACCACCTCTGGTCGGAAGTATGTCGGAAGAAGCATCACTGACTGGCTTAAACCATGATAGCATAGTGTGCATTTATACAATGATAATAAAGTAATGCGTTGACATAAAAAAGTAAATTTACTTTTGATATTTAAGTACTTTTGAAAACAAATACTTCTGTATGTTGACTTAAAGGTGCACTATGCAGCTTTCCATCCACTGGAGGGCGCCTATTCAAAACAAATCGTAGTTTGATGACGCAAAGTGTGAGCGCAGCATCTTGGGAGATGTGGCCTTCTCATCACAGCCGGTGGAAAATAGGATTCGGGCAGAAATCACGTTCATGCATGCGGTTATTAACACTACTGTAGTCTAAAGCAGAGCAGGGCCGAGTGTTATGGACCTGAGCACAGCTGCTGGAGCGATTGTTAAACAAATACCCGCCTCGCAAATACCGGGACTTTTATTATGACGGGACGGGACACATTCGCCGGGCGCCTGCACAGATCTGCTCTTCCGGTTATGATTTTGAAGTAATGCAGCTCTGTTTATCATATTAGATATATTTAACTGTGTTTAAAACAATGTTATGACTTTACTCCGTGCGTTCACTTGTTCACACTGCTAAGAGTAAAGCGCCCCTGCCAAATAAAAGCCGAAACCGAGGGTAACGCAGATATGACGCAATTGACAGGCGACTCCCTCAAATGCAATGCTGAAACGTCCCTGTCCTTAGTTAAAATAGCAATTTTCTCACAATTTACAAATAGTTGGAAACTTCTGGGACATTGTAGGTACTCAACTGAACAAAATATATAACACCGGCCTAGTGGTTTTTGGATATTTTACTGCAAAAATACTACATAGTGCACCTTTAAAGCTGCTGTCCGTAACTTTTTTGTGTTCAAGATTTACAAAAATTATATGAGAATGTACAACATGAATCCATTTTCCAAACCGTGTTTTTGTCTTACCCTGAATCATTATGGTACACTTATAATAAGTGTTTATATTGGGACTATTTCGGGCCAGACTGGTAGGTACCGCTGCGGAGGAGCACAGTCCCTACGTGATCCGCCATAGATGTAAACAGAGAGAAGTAGCTCCGGGTGCAATGTTCTTCCGCAAGATGCATGCAGTTCTGTTTATTAACCACTAGAGTGCAAAAAGTTATAGACTGCAGCTTTAAGTAAAAATCAGCTTTTACAACTTTAACTTGTAACGGAGTTATATTTAACCAATAGTTCTAATACTTTTACTCAAGTAATGAAGTTGTGTAGTTCGTCCACCTATGCTGGTGGTGAATAGAGAAATGACAAGTGGGGTGCCACAAACGGGAGGAAAGTTTTCTCTATTATCCTACTGAGTGGTCCCACATATGGGATTTTTATTTCTGTGCCCCTGAGAGTATGGTACCACATGTGGGATTTAGAATGTTCAGTGATGTGACATGACTGCCAGATTCAAACTGTGTTTTCGTGCTTTGGCTGGCACTGAGCCAGAGGCGGATGATGTCATTGCCATGCGATGCATGGACACAGTCCGTGTCCTGGTTAAAATTGCTTTCTCTGGATTCAAACATTCTTGGAAACATTTGAGATAATGTAAGTACACAAGTCAACAAAATATATAACACTGTTCTAGTGGGTTTTGGATAATTTAACCCCAAAATTTTGCCTTTATTAAAAACATTTTTTTTTTACAGTTAATTAATTATGTCATCTGGGCATCATAGACTCGATCTCTCTATTGTTTCATGCAAAAGCAGCTGCTACAATTTTGCGATGATTGTTTTGTACAGTGTAATGAATTTTAAGATAATAAACAGGTATAATTTTAAAACAGTTTAAATTAACAAAACAATATCTGACTACCACTTCGTGGCTGAGTTGCTGTTGTTCCAAATTGCTTCCTATTTGTTGTAATACCACCAAAAGTTGACCACAGTCTGCATGCCTAGGTGCTTGATTTTATACACCTTTGACCATGGAAGTGATTGGAACACCTGAATTCAATGATTTGGAGGGGTGTCCCAATGCCAATCAAAATAGGAGGTCCACACGGAGACACGTTTAGCTGTATATTTATACATTGTGTACCGTATCAGCGTTTCGTCCACACGGATCCGGCGTTTTGGAAGCATGAATCCGATATTTTCTGAAACCGGGTCCCAGAGTTGATAAATATGAAAACAACAATCTTAAGTTTTTGTGTGCACAGCCAATTTGTATATTTTTTGAAATGGTGATGTCATCACACCACATCCAGCACGGTGAAAGAGTTAAGGGATACAACTACGGGCATGCACACATCAATATTGTGTCATTTCATTACTGAATTTGCATCATTATAAGGGTAGGTTTAGGGTTGAGGTTAGGTGTAGGTGTTAATAAACACATCTGATAAGTAGGAAATGTATTTATTGTTATTTTATCGTGAGATTTTGCCTCACCTCCTACCACTGCTCTACCCCTTCTAGCCACAACTCTTCTTCTCCGTTATTAGTGTATTTCTGTGGCAGAATTACAGCGCCACACACTGGCCTGGCATGTATACTACATCATTTGAGTCAGTTTCAGTGCTCTTGTGTGTACGCAGATATTTCTTGAAACGAAGAAAAAAAAAAAGATCGGATTGGTATTGGGCCATAGTGTATGTTGTGAAATACTGTCTGTTTGTCTGTTTAGTTTGAACATGCTCAAATTTGCTCGGTAGCTTACCTAGTGCAGATTTGCACGTGTGATATTAGGATATCCTGTGAGATGTTAGTCATGATAAACTTAGATCCAAAGTTGAAATGGCATGGTTGCTTCAGCAAATGTATTTTTATCTCACGCTTACACTATCAGTTGGGTTTACAAAACAGTTTAGTGTAGATAATACATTATTTTCAAACACAATAGAGTGCTCAACTTTTACTTAATTTCCAAACTGCAGTGATACATACAACCAATATCATAAAATGTTACCAGAAAAAAGCATCTGTTTCAGATCAAAATAAAAGCACAATTCCCACACTGAACACACATTCCATTCACTGAACATTTCATTTTTAAAGTGTTGCAAAACAGAAAGCAACATAATATCATTTAGCAGTAAAGTCACCACAGGCACATTTTTCCAAAAAGCCTGAGCTGAGATTGCTACAATTACTGAATACAATTTTCATTTGTTGGTATCCAAATTTGTTTATCTCAGGCTATTTTATGTTATAGTTACATCCTGTTTTACTCTTTATGCAATTCACCAGCAGATAAGACTGGTCAGCAAATGACATTAACATCCAAAACAATATACAGGTAGCATATACTTAGCTATGCTATGCTAAGCAATGCAGATAAATCTGCACATGTACTAGGAAATCCTGTCTTAGTGTGGTACAAGAGGAGTGATCAGATGCAAGATTCTGTAAAGCAAGATTACTCATTTGGCTTTAAAAGTTATAAGCAGAATGCTAAAAACAGAGGTATGTATTTAGCCTCCACTATACTTATATCACTAACGCTATTACTTGTGTACTAACTGAGCTTATGCTAATCTGCGAGTGCGAAACAGAGGTCCAGTGAAGTCTGAGGGACCCCCTTGCTGAGCCGGGCTTAATGTTTTAAGAAGCTCTCTGAAGTTTACCACCTGGTCACACAATACTGTTGAAAACATTTAGCCAATTTCAGTGGAGGTCCTGTATCCTATACTTTTTGCATAACTTCATGATATAACATTGCTTTGATATGAACTAATATGGTCAAAAATATGATCTGTTTCTCAAGAGGTGCTGAAGTGTCTCAGATCATACTTGGAAGGTGAATCTGTGAATCTAGTACACATCAGTGAATCTAGCATCTAAATTATAACGATTATGCCATAGCCGCTGATGAGATGAGCTATTACACAAGCCAAAACTGTTTTAATTTGATGCACAAAAAAAATCCAGATGTATTTTAATATGAGCTATTAACTGTATAATTGTTCGATGCTTCATTACTGAAGTAAGTAATTAAATGCATCATTGTCATTTTGCAGTGCATATGTTCACTGTGACAATGATGTAAACTGAATTTAATGTAGTGAGCTTTGCTGTCGTTCTAATATCCGCACTATCCATCCTAAACTTCACTGTTCTGTAAATACCAGTAAAACTACAGGTGCAAGGTGACCAATGACCACAGGGACTGGTTAACTCTGACAGCTATCTATGGCCACAACTGATTAGGTAACAGGTCAGAAGATGGGTCACCTTGAGTATAAATACCCTTTGGTGTCAGCACGGGTCTTCAACCTGATGGTCTTTGACAAGTACACTTTCCATGAACCATCATAGTAAAAATGTGATCATTTAAAGGGGCAGTTCATCCAAAAGTGAAAATTCTGTTATCATTTACTGATCTTAATGCTTGACTTCTGTGGAAAACAAAAAGAGATATTTTGAAACAACAGATTTTGTCCATACAACGAAAGTCAACAAGGTCTAACATTGTTTTATACCCCAATTAATTGAATTATATTAAAATAATGGAAAACAGTGCTGATACATATACCAATAATTCTGTAAATTTTAGATAATTATGAATTTATGTGATTCCAATCAAATGCAATTAGATTAATACAAATAAAGAGTAGACATTTGCAACTCTTATCTAGTGAATGCGCTTAACATCTGCCTGGATGGCGTTATAACCGACTGCTTGACTTAGCCCTAATCCAATTAAATGTTCATTCAGCATACTAATCATAGACTTATAGGGTTTCAAACGGTCTATGTACGAGTGTAATTACATGAAGTTTAATTATATGATCCATCGGCTTACTATCCTCAGGTAAAGTCAAGTCTGCTCTTCTGAAACAATGAACACATGCTGTTGTTGTGACATTTGCAGAACTCACTGCTGACGACTTGATTCTCAGGATCAGAAATGTGAAGTACAGGCACTTCCTGGAGACTCCACAGCCAATCAAACAGATGACAGATGGCGGAGACTCACTTTCTCTAAACGGGCATCGAGCGAAGAGATCAGCGCTGTCTAGTACAGGGGTGAAAGTCTGTCCTCGGGAGAGCATGGCGGAGGTCATCACCAGCCATAAAGCCTACTACAAACTAAGAGGTAGGACAACATCAACCCTAAACACCACAGGGGACGGAGCCTTGAGCATCAGTGCCAAATTTGGCTACAACACCTCAGATCCTCATAAATCATAATTAACTTCCCAATCATTTGCAGCCTTCTGGGAGATAAAGGATCAACCCAAGCCAGAAAAAAAGGCTCTGAGCCAAGAAGTAGTGTACTAACTTTTTTTTAGACTTGCCTGTTCTTTTAGTATCTTAGTGTAGATTGTTCTGTTTTTATATAGTAAAATGAGGCAAGGGAAGTTAAATTATTTGAAATTACTGTTTTTGATATCTAATATCTTAACGTAATACGCAGTTCAAAAGATTGGGGTCAGAAAGATTTTTTATAAAACATTAAATGGATCAAAAGATTTATATTTTAAATAAAAGCTGTTCTTTTGAACTTTCCATTAATCAAAAATCTAACATTGTTTCTATGGAAATATTAAGTGGCAGAACTGTTTTCAACATAGATGATAAAATGTGCCCCAAATCTGCATATTAGAATGATTTCTGAAGGATTGTGTGATGCTGAAGACTGAAGTAATGATGCCGAAGTAATGATTGGCTTTGTTATCACAGGAATTAATTGCAAATGTTTAAATATATTAACATAGTAAAGCTATTTTAAAGTGTAATAATATTTCATAATATGAGCATGAGCATAAAATGCAATGAAGAGAGGCTAACATTCATCTAACCAAATCTGACCAAGCCCAAACGTTTGAATGGTACTAGTGAAAACTTATAAAACTGTGAGTTTATCTATAAACAATCTGAAAAAAAAATACTTAAAAATCCAGTAATCATTTACTAACAAATCATGTTGTTTCAAACCTGTATGAATTATTTGGAACAGAACATGAAAGTTATGAATAGTGTGCTAGTTTTATCTGCCATGCAATTACAAAAGAAGCCATCTTAAATTTTAAGTACAATCAACTCGGATGTTTAAGTCATTTCAACTTAAATTACATTTAAAAAGAGAAAAGTGAAATTTTGATGAGTTAAAGCAATGTAAAAACATATGTTGTCATAACTTATTGATCATAAGGTTTTACAGTGCAGAATACAACAAAAATACAACTTAAGGATGCAAATGCAGCAAAAAAAAAGTATCATAAAATGAATCAACAAAGTCAAGGTTTGGAACGAAATGACAGTCCTAATAATTCCTTATGTGTATCCTAATGCTGTCAGGTTGATTTAGTCATATTAAATCATATTTTTGGCTTGAATAAAAGCATTTAATTCAGATAAAACCACATGAAACACTATATTTGGTTACCTGTCAAAATATTTTGAGCAGATAGCATGATGTTAAATTACTGGTACAAACAAACTAAAGGCGAGGCATATTTAGCTGTCAGATGCAGTTAAGAGATACTCTTAATTAAATGTCCTGGCAAAATGAGATAATGGCAGAAAATGACTGCATACTAAATACTATTAAGCATGTTACACCTCTGTCAGTGGTGCATATAATTAATTTTATGTGTCCTGGCATATTTTGATCAGGTCTTTGCTGTTAGTCCTCTCAGTCTCAACACAATTCTCTAACAGCCTTCTCTAAATAATTCCCATGATATTTAACAGTTTGTCAAGAAGCTGTGTGGGAGGCCTTCCGGATCTTTCTTGACAGAGTTCCTGACACCATGGAGTACCAGCAGTGGGTGTACGCCTGTCAGAGAGACTCGCTTTGTATGGAGGATCTGGCCCAAAATTTTAGTAGCACACAAGAACATCTTGACATGGTAGCCAGTGTGAGTAGCTTCTTGTGTCCGTTTGCCAATTCAGTCCAACCATCTTGCCAATACAGCCCAATTGTGCCAATATCATTGAATTGAATTATCTTACTTTTTGTAAATTCTGAAAAAAAATTATATAATTTACAGAGAATGGATGCTCAAGATGAACAGGAGAGGTAAGAATCCCAAAGAGGATCTTGAATTCAAGGGCTTCTTGGTTTCAGTATTCATGGTATGGCGATTTACTTGTCTTTTTTTATTTTTTTATTTTTTGGGGGGGGCAAACCCTTCCGAATATCTAAAATGAGGTCACCTATAGTGGGAGATGAGAAAATCTCTGCCTGTCCTTTAAAAAACAAAGTTTGTTCATATTTGGTGGCCTAGCTAAACACTGCTCTCTGACCTGATCCACTTTAATAAGAGGGATCTGTGCCCAGACATATTACGCTTGGGTGTTAGAGCCACACAAACATACCCGGGCTTATATGCTGTCAACCCTTTTATCAGGGACAATGAATTTTATTGCATTTATCATTCTCGGATTGATTCATCCCTTCTCAACATGTTTTAAATTATTTTTAGGGCTCTCACACCTGCACCAGGTGAGAAATGTAAGTCCTCACCATCCGGATGAGAAAGAAATACTGGTTGATCTTATAAAAACGTGACTGATTGATGGCTTTTTATGTTTCAGGTTCAAAGAGTCCTGCTGAGCTTTTCATCATGGAAACCGACAGCGTATGGCCACTAACTCATGCTTTTTAGAATATGCACTTAACATACTGATGAAGTTAGAAACAAACAAATTGACTATTCTCTGATCTGATAGGAAACTGGGGCACCAGATGTTGTCCCTCAGAGGCTGGAGGAGCACATTGTGGAGTTCAGTGTGACTATAGTAGACCCCGTCTACAGCGCACTACTGAGGGATCCAGACAGCCCTCAATTTGAAGACCGCGTTCAGAGTCTACACGAGCAGGTTACAATGTTTTATATGGATTTTCTTATGTTTTGAGCTACAAACAGTACTAATTATGAGAACATTTATCTAAAAAGCTCTGCTATGTCATTGTAATTACACAGGAAACAGGAGCACAATGACTTAAAATTATTTTAAAAAGATCTATACATCTCACTAGAGCCTGAATGATGTTGGTGAATGCAAAAGCAGGGGTCATGAATTGAGAAATCCACTTTCCCTTGAGCTTTTGATATCTAAAAGGTCAAGGTAATATAAGAATAGCCTGTAAGTTTCAGAGCTAAAAACTTCCTTGTTAGTCCAAATAAAAAAGCTTTTATTGAAAGCTGCCCAGTGAACAATCTGCATTCTGCGAATCTGCTTCCCCTGCAAAACGCCGCCTCAACCAAAGAACGCCTAATTCTGAAGCCCCGCCTACTGACTCGCGCATGACATGTAACACAAATAGCAAAGGCCTACGTGTACTAAACAGGATTGAACTTCCAAGCAATAAACATGCCGTTAAAAATTACAAAATAGCGTGAAGTGCCTGTTTGTAAAAGAACACAGTCGCTGCATAAGCTTCCTTCGGATTCCAATATTTGGAAGGCGGTTGAACTTTATTTTAATGAAGTTCCAGCTCACGTGAGTAAGACATTGAATGTTTGTTTGCTTTGTTTCACTGCGGATTCGTTTGTAAACAATAGAATGGATTTGCAGACAGGATGACATTAAAAAACTATGCTGTGTCTTCTATATTGGATCTAACAGGAGTAGTGTGACACTTGTGTGAGTTAAAAACATTTTTTAATATTTGTTTAATATCTACTGATTATGTGTACGTGTCTAACTAAACATAATTAACGATATCATACCACACTGTCACAGGCCGGAGTGTCCTTTGTATTTGAGGTGTTTGATTTGTGATCAGACTCGGACATGTATGGGCCAGAGCTTGCAAAATCGCTAGCCCAACATCCCGGGGCTAACGGTTTTTCCAGTCAGGCTACCAAAATGTATCATCAGCCTCCCCACAGTCTAGCTTAAATTGTGAAATAACATTCCTTAATTGATGTGCATTGTTCACTCTCTTGACTTAGAGAGTCAAGAAAATACAATTGCGGAAGTTTTGAACATGCTGATTTGTCTGTAGTGAAGTTTTGCTTATGCACATATTTGGCTTGTGTGTGTGTGTGTGTGTGTGTGTGTGTGTGTGTGTGTGTGTGTGTGTGTGTGTGTGTGTGTGTGTGTGTGTGTGTGTGTGTGTGTGTGTGTGTGTGTGTTAGTGATGCATCTTTTGCGGTTATATCCACCAATTGAGAGGCCAATTCCCCATGTGTACTGAAGGGGGAGCTGAAGCTCATTATAATATACAAAACTGTTATCCAATCATGACAGTGGGTCTTCAGTGCGGCACACCCATAAAAACCGAGCGTTCCAGGAGCAAGGCTTAAAACAGGGTAGAAAAAAGCCTATTACTTATTCATTATTATGTTTTTGAATTTAAAAACCATGCAAACGTCATAAGTTAACCTCAGACAAAAGTAAAAAATAAATAAAATAAAGCCAGTTCATGACCACTTTAAGGGGTTAGTTCACCCAAAAACGAACATTTTGTCATTACTTAATTACTTACCCTAATGTCATTCCAAACCTGTGAGATCTTTGTTCACTTTCAGAACACAAATTAAGATATGTCTGATGAAATCCAAGAGCTTTCTGACCCTCCTATAGACAGCAATACCACTTTCAAAGTGATGATAATATTTTTTGTGTGAGAAAAATAAAAGACTTTATTCAACTTCTCTTCCACATCAGTCTCCTACACTGCTCACATATTAAACATAGTGCTGTGCTTCTGTGTTGTCAGAATGCTGGCCTACGAGCACAACAACGTATGCGTGTGAGGATAATGTAGAAGCTGGCCAATACTGAGCTGACATCTTGATGTACAACCTGGAAGTGATGCACTGTGTTTACGCATGGAATATATATATATTAGTCAGGACATAATAAGACATAATAAGATTTCTTTAAAAGATAGGCCTATACATTTACATCTATACTTTTCTTAACTAAATATATAGTTTCAACTGTATGAAGTACTGAGTTATGGTGAAGGAACAGATAATTTCATGGGTAAAGTGATAACTGCAATTACATAATTTGGAAAAATAAACAAAAAATAAAAAGTGTATTTGTGTTAAGAACATTCTAGAGCACATCTCAAAATGTAATATTTTTTGCCATTTTAAAAACAAATATATAATAAGTTAAAGTGGTCTTTGTCTCAAACAACATAAACAAGGACAAACTACTGTAATAGGTTTGAAAGTAGTTTACCATAAAAGATCAATAAACAAGAAAGCTTGGGTAACTTCAGAAGTCGGCATGAGATTAGTTCAAATAAGACTAGAGCATGGCACATGACTTTAAAACATGGCAGCATGTCTGACAATCCATAATCTGAGGTCATGTAACCCACCATACATAAATTACTGAATTATGTTGTTATTGAAATAAAAAGAGATATTGCAAATAAGCCTAAAATTATTTTCATTTACACTTCCGCAGATGCTGCATGTGTTCGACAAACTTCCTGGGTTTAAAGAGATTCGAGTGCTGGGATTTCGGTAGGTTGATGTTGGAACTGTGGGATTCACCGATATATTGCAGTCCATTGAACTTGAAAATTGTATTTTTGGATGGGTAATTCTCTCACAGGGGCAACTTGGGGTAAGTATTTGAAGAAATACTTGGCAAATTGTGTTCAGAACAACTGAGTTTAGAAATACTGTACCATTCTGTTGTATTGTACTGTAGACTGTGTAGTATATTTATGAAAATTGTCATCATAATTAACCCTCATGTTCTGTTGGGATTGACTTTCGATATTCAGAAAATACAAACGCATTTGAAAATGGTTATAATGATTTCAAAATTAAATTATTATCTAACTGCTCTTTTTTTATACAACATAAATCCAATTAGATGGCACATCTCTACAATGTGTACAATCAGTTCTCATAAGATTTGAAAAAGCCTGTATATGTCAGTGATAAATACGATTTTTGAGCTATTAAAAGGGCCATGGGGTCCTTTAAAAAACATGAGTGCTAAGATGAATAACAAACCTCTTGCAATTCCCTTTATAACCTCGGTCAGAGCTGGAGGTGTTGCAGCGAGCTATGCTGTAGTGTTTGAGACTGATGGGACACAAGCCATAGGTGACACAGACTCCACTAATGAATATGGCATAGAGGAAGTCCTAAAGGGCATGGTGGTCAAGGCGCTAAGTGAGGACGCATCACTTCCTGTCGACATGCTTTCCCTAACTTTCGAACCAGGTACAAAAAAATCAATACAATCAATATAAGGCCTTAGACAGACTGCAAATATTTAACCTTACCTGAATCACCCTGTACAGACAATTCAACAGCAGGCAAGCAGGAAAACACAAGATCCAGTCCTGAAATCAGTAAAGAATCAAGATTTTTACCTGGGGAAATGAGTACACAGTCCACAAAAGCTAACTCTCAGGAAACTATATTGCCTTCTGGGAGTGTGGCCATCTTTTTGGGAGATCTAAGCCCTGATAGGACTCAAACTGTTTCGGGTGAGGGGACAGAAAGCACTATTATACATAAAGTACCTGATATATCGTCCCATGTTACCATACTACCAGTAGCCACAGAGGTAATCAGCAGCTCCAAATCGGAGGGTTCTAAGTCGGACGCTTTATCTACCAAAGGTAATTTTTTCTGTGTAGTGAGTAGGGCACAAGAGCGCCAGCTTCTAAAATAAGACCCTTAAGTTTGGCAGCCTAAGAATAAGAGAATTAATTGTAATTTCACATTAGACTCGCTTTCAAAGACACTCTCTGAAACCAGCTCTTTGTTTTCAAGGTTTGCCAAGAACCACTACAGTGGATTACCTATTAAAGTTGTCTAAAGTCCAAGAGGATGTAGGAAATGAAATTGTTGCCACAGCTGCACCACTGGACTTGGAATCTTTTGAAGTAGCAAAAGCATCTACTTTAGATCAACCTGAAATGGATTTTGATATGACACCAGAGGCCACTCCTGCAGAGGCAACATCATCAATCTTGACATTTCAAACCCCTATTGAGCGAGCTCAAGACGCTGTATTTCAAGAAGATTACACAATTGGCCCCACCAAACCTTTAGAGACCTCTACCGAAGGTCTTCCTTCATACCCTACCGGTTTCGTTGATAGCCTAGAGTTGCTCACTTCAATTGACCTTAGTGACCACATAGAGTCTCCATCTGTCAGTGCCACCATAGACACACTCCATCGAAAGTTGCCTCCTGTTGGACCAACCACTCCAGATCCAATTCTCCCTGCAACAATTCCCTCTGAGCTAACGCCCACAGAGGACCTTATTTCACACCTGACCCAGGACAATTTGCTGGAGGAAGAGGAACAGACTCTCTGGACAGTTTCACCTCCCCCACATGAAGGTAGTACAGATAATGGCAGACACACAAAAGAAGATTCAGAACAGTCTGATGAGGAGGAAGAGACTTTGGACTTTGGGAGTGGATTTCCCTCAGAGATCGACGAGAATCCACAATCCTCGGGTCATCCTTTAGGTTACGTTACCACTCCTTCGATGATGGCTTCTAACCAGGCCAAAGAGTTAGTGGTGTTTTTTAGTTTACGTGTGACTAATATGATGTTCTCGGAGGATCTTTTCAACAAGAGTTCCCCCGAGTACAAATCACTGGAGAACACGTTTCTTGAACTGGTAGGTAAACACACTTTTGTCTTTGACTTTTTCTTGCTGCATGCCTTTTTGTCCTCACTTTGTTGTTAGCTTTATTTCTTTTTGTACCGTAGTGCATGCTGGGAAAACTGAACAGATAAAGTATGTCATTTGTCTGCAGGGATTTGACAGATGGCATCTGAGAAAAGTGTTGTTCAAAATGTAATATACATTTTTCTATAAAGCCTTTGTATAAGAGTTTTGGGTAACTGACAGAAAAAGTGAATTACATTTCTTTACATTGTGTGCAGGGATACTTATTTTGTCATTTCAAATGTTTTTCATCTGAACTTTGTTTACCTCACTTTTCAATTTAGACAGAAAATCACAGAATGAAATCCTGTATGACAATTTCATAACATAATTATGCAATCTCACACAAGCAAGAGTGGTGTAATACTGAATTTCGGCATAGAATTAAACCACTGGCATAGGCCTGCAGGTAATCACAATCGTGCTGATATACCGATAGATGATTGTTAGTGTGACATTGCTTTCATTCAACATCCACTAAACAAGAAGTAAAAACGGAATAACTTCAGACAAAATAGTTGCCAGTTGTTCCAAAACAAATCAAAGCATCAAGCTTTGCATGTCACCAAGCAACATAGACTTGAACAGCATATGAGTGGAGCAATTTTTCCTCCCCGCTCAAAATTATGCGTAATCACTCCACTCCACTCCGCTCCAGCTCCAGCTCCACTCCCTTTTTTCCATTTTCTATACGGAAGAGAAAACCTGCCCAGAACAATCCAACAGCAAGAGAAAACACGAATGCTTTTCAAAAAACCCACCCAATGAAAAACACTCCACTTCCACTCAGCACCACTCATATACTCACACACAGTGTGGACAAGAGTGTTACAAACAGGAAACTTTCAGAACAGCTCTTGGACAATCTTACTGCAGTGTTGTTTTTATTCAGATTATATCTTATAATATCCTGTTTTTCCAACTAGAGACAATTCTCTGAACCAAGTGACTCGCCCAACCCTGAGGCCTCTAGTCAAGTGACTGAGAGAAAACAGAAGACGTTAGCCTCAATACCGGTACATCTATATCCAAGCTTGAAAAAGCATAATCAATCACTTTTTGGCATTAAATTCTGCACCTTCGTCTAATAACTTCCCACATCTAGTCTTACTGATCAAAATAACTGTCTTTAATAACTGCTGAGCTCTCTAACCAGCATTAACCTAAGTTAAACGCTTACTCTGTCTGCCTAATCTGCAACATATTTTTGGTACTTGTTATTTAATTTGTGATACTGTGAGTGTTGCCTTATTGTTGTGTGCATATTTTTGTTTCTAAGGATCTCAGTGCACACCAAGATTTCTATGTGCATTGACTATGTGGATATAGGCATTATAGGAGTATGAGCTCATATCAAATGCTAAAACTATATCTGTGGAAAAAGTTGTTTTTCTTATTGTGTAAAACACAGAGAAAAAAAAAATCACAATCCTGTCAAATTAAACAACCAAAATGGAACATGGCAAAAAAATTAAACAAAAAAATTTGCTCAGGGACTTGCTGTCTAGTTTTGTTTCTCTGAACTGCTTTTAGTTGGTTAGGCAGCCTAATGATTTAGAATTGTTCTTCGGTGAGACGTGTCCTTGAATGTAATCGGACTCCAAATGTTATTTATTAGAGTGTTACATCAATGACTAAGCACTTTTTGTTGATTCTGAAATTAACAGCTCAATGAATTATTTGTAATAAAAGCATACACAGAGATAGCTGCTTTTTTATGGCCTGTTTGTGAATGGTTCTGGGTAAATGCAATCTCTTTTAAATACAATTTAAAATATATATATATATATATATATATATATATATATATATATATATATATATATATATATATATATATATATATATATATATATATATATATATATATATATATATATTATTCATATTCAATCTAGATTGGTCCAGACTGGTTTTCACGCATGTTAAAGACTACAATAATGTCTGTTCCTATGTGTTGTGGTGTGAAGTTTTATTATCTTTATACTACACAACTCAGAACATACAACATCTATGTTCTGTTCCATTTTGTATTAATTTGTGTTAATCCTAAAATACAGAAATCCATTATCAATAATAAGTGGTTTCCCAAACTAGTAATGTGTTGTAGTTTGTCATGACTAACGCCAGTATTTGAGATCTTTTGGATTATCACATGAGCTACAAAAAATCTGGTCAGGAGCTACTCTGGTAAGTATCTAGGTAAAATGGCCGTAAAATTTGTTTATTGATTCATAAATGGGCTTTCAAAGAATAATTTGATAAGCGTTAGATATTTATGTTCTTGCAAATTCTTCAAAAAAAAAACAAAAAAAAAAACATTGATTTTCCACCATACACATCAATATTGCCCATTTATAATTCAACGTTTTTGTAGCTTTTGAAGAGACAGCTGTAATATTTTAGTCCTATACTAGGTTTGCATTGATTTCAGCTTCTCAATCTTGTAGGATGCTCTTGTCTCTGCTGGTCTGTGTAGCAACCATCTCGACCGGACAAAAATCATTTTCATTTAAATTTTTATATTAAAAAAAAGAAAAAGAAAAAGTGTGCGGGACTTCTCTTTTCATTTAATGATATTTTAAAAAAAAACATTTAAATCAAGTATTACATATATTATAATAATAAAATATAGAACAGAACAACACTGAAAGAGATCTTTATACAACCAGTAGATACAAGTGTAGGTGCCATGCTAGAGAGTGTCAGAATCAGTATTCAAGAATAGCAATACACTACAATGCTGCTGCTGCTGCTGCCTTTGATAATTCATTCATTAGCCTATTTGGAAATGAGTGCTACTGTATACTATATTAGTTGATTCCTTCTGTCCTGTGATGGCAATCAAAGGTCACGACACTGGCATCAGCCAGACAGTAACATTGATTGAGGCTGAGCTCTGAGTCAAAGCCTGCCCTGTGGGGAAGAATAACACCTGCTCTGCCCTGGCACTTAGCCGAGAGGTGAGAGGTTGATCATGACTGGCAGATCAGGTCCACCTTCTAATACAGATTACCTCCTGTTATACATGCATGCACTTACTTAGTTAATACAACATCATCCCTGGCCTTCAGTCCTTTTTGTGCTCCTACTTGTACTTGTATTAATAAAAAGTAAAAAAAAAAAAAAGTTAAAAAACTTTTGGACTTTTTTTTTTACATGTTCACACTCATTTTAGCATAAAAGGCTTATCACAATTAAATATATTTTTAAATAGTATTAAATATTAAGTTAAACAAAAAAGGACAACATTTTTTTTACATTTAAATTTAAGTTATTAATTATGTTTTGAAGTGGAAACGCTTTTATTTTCATTCAAAATTGTGAGGTTAGAAATTTAAAAAGGCTATTTGACCTTAAGAATAGTTAATTCCTCATTATCTATTAATTCTTTTTTGCATTTTAATTTATCACATGAAACAAAAATGCCAAGGTTAAAATGGTGAATTATTAAATCATGTTTGAGGGATTTTCAAAAAGCCAATAATCTCTGTGACTCTTGTGCGAATATATCATCTCAAGTCTTCCATCTTTTGTGTCACTGGTGCAATCAAGCTCTTGAAATCTTGAGCCGAGATGAATGACTGAGCTGCTACGCCCTATTTCTCCTGAACAACCGTCTTTATCTCTAACTGGCCCTCCTCGTGCGGAGTGAAATGAGCATTGAGGAGATTTTGCATATTGTAATAGGATGAGAGACAGACACAAGCCAAAATCGTTCAGTTTCGAGGAATTGAGGAGAATTGCTTTCGAATTGACAATCCCAAAAGTTTTGCATCTGAGCTGCATTACGTTCATGCACAATTAACCAGTCTGCACTAGTCAGCAATGATAAAAGAGAAGTCGCAACTCAGTCAATTCCACTTTTATCTCCACTTTCCCACAGCTCCTGCCGTATCTACAGTCCAACCTGACTGGATTTAAGGAGCTGGAGATCCTGAACTTTAAGAACGGCAGTGTGGTGGTAAACAGCAAGATGAAATTAAACAAACCGGTACCACACAATGTTACAGAGACGGTGCAGTGTGTGCTTAAGGACTTCTGCAATGCGGCGTCAAAAAGATTGGAGATGGAGATTGACTCCCAATCAGTGGATGTGGAAGCAGGTAAGGAGGGTGTTGAAAAGAGAAAACAGTTAAGGCTGTTACATACTCTTCAAGAACAGAGAAAAAGTTTTCGCTTCCAGGGCTGCGAGAACAAAATGACGTCATTTTGTTCTCGTAGCCCTGGTTTGGCAGTTCTCGCAGCTTGCTTTTGACACATTGCCTGAGCAGAACTATTTTCTTGCGAGTGTCCGAGACCTATTGTGTGATTGGTTACATATTTAAAGAGGGCGTGGTTAATGTAGAGAAAAGCAGATGTTTGGCGCCTGCTTTTCTTGTGAAGTATGGAATGTACTGCCAGAACAAGCTTTGTTCTTGTTCTTGCCACCTCGAGAAAATGAACAAATGTCTTTGTTCTTGCAGAGAATGTCCCAAACTTAAAGGAACTGTATGTAATAAATGTATTTAGATTAATCATAAAATGGCTCTGGTATGTCAAATCATGTTCATTTCAAATTCTTATATCACAGTAGTCCGGCCAGGATATTGTCATTTAAAAGTTGTTGTTGCAGCCCTCAACTGATGTTGATGTTGACATGTTGTGTTTCGGCCCGAAGCTCCACCCTCCACCGATCGACCAATCACGCAGTCAGTAGTGTTTTAGCATCTGGGTTGCCAGATCTACTCTAGTTACCACAGCTGGAGCTACAAACAATCCTGCTGGATCCTGCAGCCTATCTGGCAACCTCGAGTCAGGGAGGAAGGGGAGAGGGGGATATAACTGCAGTACCAGTTTTGGCCACGATCTTACATACACTTTCTTTTAGTTCCTCTAAAGCAGAGGTGTACAATACTGCTCCTTTCAGGCCACTGTCATGCAGAGATCAGCTCCAACCCCAATTAAACACACCTGAACCAGCTAATCAAGGCCTTACTAGGCATACTAGAAACTTCCTGATAGGTGTGTTGAGGCAAGTTGGAGCTAAACTCTATACAGGACCGTGGCCCTACAGGACCAAGTTTGGACACCCTTGTTCTAAAGGGATAGTTTGCCCAAAAATGGAAATTGTCATACTCACCCTCATGTCGTTCCAAACCTCTATGACTTTCGTTTTACTTTTTTGGTCAATTTAGATTAGGGTCAAATTCTCACTATTACCTTACTAATAACTATGAATTTTGCCTCAATAAACTCCTAATTACTGCTTATTAATAGTTGGTAACATAGTTGTTAAGTTTAGGTATTGGTAGGATTAAGCAATGTAGAATATGATTATGTAGAATAAGGCAGTGGTTCCCAAACCTGTCCTGGAGGACCCCCACCACTGCACATTTTGTATGTCTCCCTAATCAGACACACCCACTTCAGGTCTTGCCATCTCTACTAATGAGCTGATGAGTTGGATCAGGTGTGTCTGATGAGGGAAACATGCAAAATGTGCAGTGCTGGGGGTCCTCCAGGACAGGTTTGGGAACCACTGGAATAAGGCATTAAAATGTGCTTTATAAGTACTAATAAACAGCCAATATGCTGGTAATTAACAGTTCAAAGGGGGTGCTATAAGAAAAATGTATGCATTTACTGCTTTGTGCTTATTTAATTTTCCATTTTAACTTAAATTATACATTTACAAGGTCACATTGTAAAATATGCAGTTATTAAGCATGACAGCAATTTCGCTGCCCTTGAGCAAGGCACCTAACCCCCAATCACTCCCTGGGCGCCACAGTAAATGGCTGCCCACTGCTACGGGTGTGTGTGTCCATGGTTTACAGTGTGTGTGTTCTTCACTAATCGCTGCTTCGATTATGTGTACACTAACTTGGTTGGGTTAAATGCAGAGGACAGGTTTCGAGTATGGCTTGCCCCATATTTGCCCCATACACTTTAACTTTAAAGAGTGAAAAGAGAAGGGTGCAGTGCCGGTGCTAAGCACATTTCTGGTGGGACTATAGCCCCAGCCTATAGTGTCACCACTGCAGGTTTAGAAGGACATGAGGGTGAGGAAATGATGAAAGATTTTCATGTTTAGGTAAACTATACCTTTAAGCAAGTTTTGTTCACACTGACTGTGATTTGCTGTGAAAAAATGACTAGAAGTTAATACATTTAAATGAGACTGCCAGTTTCACCAGACCACATGTCAATTATAAGAAACGACTGATTTATTGTCAATTAAAATCTCATCTTATTTTTTTTCAACAACACATTGTAATGAGATTTTCCAATAATATTGGCATCTACTAATTCCAGCAATGATATTAGGGCATCCAAAATTAGGAAGACCTTCCAGCAATAAAAATGCTGTCAGTGTGAATTGGGCAGAACAGTAAACAAAAACACTCCCTGCGTCCCAATTCGCATACTATCCATCCTAAATAGTATTCGAAAATAGAATTAGTATGTCCCAAATCGTAGTATGTTGAAAACAGTATTCCAAAGATTCCCGGATGGTTTACTATTTCCGGTCCGAATTCACAGTATGGATCGATGTGCACTCTAACGGCTGATATTTCCCACAACCCATTGCGAGTTGGACGAGGATTCGATTAGAACTACAAACGCGGATAAAAACCGTTAAAAAACTACAAACATGACGGATGTGCGAGTTCAACGGTTAAGTAGAGAAGTTTAGATAAAGGGGTTTAAGTGACCAACTATCAATATTTAACCTGACAAAAATATATTTATTCAGTGTTGTCACATTATATTTCACCCGCAGCAGCATTGAGAACTTTTGTAATCACACGTTTGGCCATTAACTTTTAAATGCATCATTATATTTAAACTGTAAATACATGAGGAGAGTCTCTGCATTAAAGACACACAAATGGCAGATCAACGAGCGGCTACATTTCTCTCCGATACGGTAGGAGATTAAACTGAATGTGGAGGATTTGAACTGTGACGAATCTGACGATGATTGACAGGGCAGATAAACGGTGACGGGATGCACGTAACTAAGCGACAGAGTCCGTTAAAGATGGTGAAGTAGTATGTCCCGAAGCGTGCATACTTTTCTGCTACACACTCAAAAGTATATACTTTTTCTTCACAAAAAAAGTACATACTTTTAGGACGTAGTATAAGTATGCGAATTGGGACGCAGCAACTGACATTAATGTAAAGGGATAACCACACCTGTATTAAGTCTTTAAGCGTCTTTGTCTATCTGGCTACACGTATTTAAATCCAATTAGTTCTCATTGTCCAATCCAGCTGATCCATGTAAGTTTATGGCATGCAACGAGTTCTCCCGCTGCATGGTGAACACGTTAACCACAGAGCCTGAGTGTCTGTGCGATCCGGGCTACAGCACAGTGGACGGTCAGCCCTGTACAAGCATCTGTGACCTACAGCCTGAATACTGCCTGAACGGAGGCCAGTGTGAAATTATACCAGGACATGGAGCGACCTGCAGGTACGTTACCATGACTTCTGATAGAGAAAGAGCATGTTGAAGAACTTTTAAAACTGCAGCTTTATTTAGAAACTTGCACACTAGAGTTTACTTATAGCAAATTCCAATGGAGATTACAAGGATGTAGGGAAAAAAACTGTTCTTCACCTGCACTCCCAAAAAAATATATTTTTTTAAAACTTATAGGATAAAACAGGTTGTCACAGGAAGTATCTTTAAATGTACCTTATTTACCCTTAAAGTGCTTATTATTACATAGAGCTTATTAGGAACATGTACTCTTAAAGGTGGTGTAAGTGCTATCTGGTAACTGTTGTTGAGGTTTCAAATCACCAAAACAAACACGCCCCTACCCCCAAAAGGGTCTCGCCCCTATTTTGATAGCGCCGCCCCACACATACGTAAACCCAGAGGCATCAACGGCTATGGCAGAATATCTGTGTATCTAATCCAGGTCGAATATTCAAAGAAAAAGTCATCCCTTCTATCAAAAAACACAAACCGTTCTTGTGAGCAACTCGATAGTACACAAGCAAGACAGTCCAACTAACGACATGTTACAATTATGACAAGATTAGCGATCACAAAATCACAAACTGTTCTCATGAACTCTATAGCACAAGCCGACAGTCCAACTAACGACATATTACAATTATGACAAGATTAGAGATAGCGATCAAACTGTTCTCATGAACAACTCTATAGAACACAAGCACGACAGTCCAGCTAACGACATATTACAATTATGACTGGATAAGGGTTATATATATCATGAAAAGAGTAAACAAACATATATTAGGAGTATAGTATCTTACTTGTCGGAGACATTGTGTGAGCTGATGCTTGAAGCACACAGATAGGAGATTTAGATGCTCCATACGGTGTGGAAATTAACGGGTCTTTATCGTCGCTGAAGTGAGCCACAATGCAATCGTAAATGGACTAACAAGTGAACATGACACACGAGCATAGTCAAGCAGCATATATTAGGCTAGTTCCCGGCTAATGTCCGTAGTGTTTGACTCGTGTGTTTTGAATAATGGCGTGCACAGAGCGAGAGCAAGCGCTCTTCTCACCATCAATAGTAGACACGCCCCTTACCTGCTGATTGGCTACAAGTTTGTTATTCCACTCGGCCCGTATCCTTTTTCTAAAACAGTTTTGAAATAACACTTATCCCACCTTTAAGGCACTACTATGAAAATGTGGTAAATAAGGAACATTGTTTTTCTGTAAGTGTCATGACTATTCTGAGCTGATACGTAAAAAAACATTCATGCTTTTTTTCTTTGACATACTGAAATATTTGCAATTTATAGACCTAATGCTCCAGAGAAACAAGTGCGCAGAAATCTAGACTAATATATATATATATATATAACTCTTATATATAATTGTTATACAGTAAACAAAAGTTATCCTAAGCATTGTAATGTTTGAAGCGAGTGTCATAACTAATGTAAGTAGACTGGGAAGATTTTAAAATGAATAAATTCCTAAGATCTTACCTTGCGAGCTCAGCGGGGCAGGGGGCAGGGCTATATAAGGTCTATATAATGGTTTGACTAGTGTTTGGCACATTTTTTATTAAATGTTTAAAATCCTGGTCCCCTTGTCCCCTTCACTTCTATGACATTAAGTTTTTATTATTATTTTTTATTATTATTATTTTTAATCATTTGTATTTCCGGGTTAATAATTAGTGCAAAGTTTAACAAACTGACTGTAAAAAGCTAAACCAAACTATTTTTTTCCGATCGATTTGTCATTGGTGTTTCCTGTTAAAATGATGTATTGTGCCCATATTCTGTCCTAAATTTCTAGTCTCCAACAGGTTTACATGCATCCAAGGACAAAAAAACACATTATTATTTTTCCAGAAAATACACTGCACATCACCTCAAGAGTGTGAAATGGGTTCGTTTAAAGATTCAGAGTCTCTAAACCCCTCATTTCTACGAGCCTACACTGCTCTGATTGGTCAGACGACCCATTTAGTTGTGATTTGTCCACTGCTTACAATGTGTCGGAAATAAAAAACTGTAACCCATAATGGGGTATTTAAAAGAGAATGTGGAAATAAGCAAATAGTAAATAAGCCTTTCTAGAGAGGCGATTCATATGGATAGGAGAAATCAGTAAGATTCCACACTTCTCTAACATGTTTTCTCTCATGCACTTCTAGATGTCCTGTAGGTAAATTCTGGCACTACCACGGAGAACGCTGCAACGAACTGGTGTCTGTGCCCATTGACCCTCTCCTTTTCGTAGTCTGCCTGGTGGGAAGCCTCTCAGTGGTTTGTGCTGTGATAGGCATCTTGATTTTCATTAACAAGAAATGTATACGGACCAGAAAGAGCATGAGGCTTGTGTAAGAAGGGTTTTCTTTTTTTTCAATTCAGACATTTGATTTGTGATTCTTAGATTCGGATTTGCAGTACTGTCCCGCTTTAGGCATGTTGGTGTTAAGACCTGATTTCTTTGCATTATAGGCGTTCACAATCTGCATTCCCCTTTGGTAATACTATGAGAGTTAATCCAGTTTTTGAGAATGATGATGGGGTCTTAACACATGTGTCAAGCATCCTCTGTCCCATGAGCTCTGATTCAGCCTCCTTACAACACTCAGGCCAAGGCACATTTCGATCACTTGAAAGTATACAACGTAGTATTGAGGTAACGTTTACAACCAAGATGGTATTCTTAATAATCAGTTTAAATGAATGCAATGACCGCCACTAACATCCATAATCAACCCATAATTATGTCCTTCGTTTTAGATTTTGTGGAGAGAATGGACTAACTTTTCCTGTTATGAATAACAACTTTGCAGACAATAAAAGTCACACGTAGGCTTTGTACACACACACACACACACACACAATTTGACTCTAATCTGACTGATTTTTTTAGGCATATCTGACTCAAATTGATTTAGTTTTTTGGTGTCAGAAAAAAAATCTGATCCATACAAATCTGATCCAAACACATCCGTATGTGAATTGAATAAACAGATTTATTCTGAAACTGATTGGTTTCAGATCATAGTTCTAGAAGGTTGATTGTATAATCCCTAGAAAATGCTAGACATTAACATTTCCATCCCTCTCAACAGCTGAAATATCATGTTAACCTAACGTTTGGGGATGATACCATTTTTTTGTTTTTGATAGAAGTTTCTTATGCTCACTAAGGCTGGATTTATTTGATCAGAAATGGGGTAAAAACAGTAATATTGTAAAATACGAATACAATTTAAAATAACCTTTTTCTATTTTAATATATTTAGAATAACTATTCCTGTGATGACAAAGCTGAATTAATCTTTGGGGGAATCTTGTCAATTAAAAAAACTATTAAGTCAAATGAAAACTAGAACAAAATTCAGCATCAATGCTCCAGTCATCAGTGTCACATAATCGTTCAGAAATCATCTAATATGTTGATTTGCAGCTCATGCAACAGTTTTGTATTATTATCAATGTTGGAATCAGCTGTTTTTGTGGAAAATATGATACATTTCTTATTAGGAATATTTGATGAATAGAAGGTTTAAAAGATCGACATTTGTTTGAATTAGAAATCTTTTGTAACGTTATAAATGTCTTTACTGTCACATTTGATCGATTTAATGCATCCTTGTATCTTACTGACCCCACACTTTGGAAGTTTGAAGTTTTGAAGTGTATACACCGATCAGGCATAACATTATGAACACTGAGAGGTGAAGTGAAAAACACTGATTATGTCTTCATCACGGCCTGTTAGTGGGAGGAATATATTAGGCAGCAAGTTAATATTTTGTCCTCAAAGTTGATGTGTTAAAAGAAGGAAAAATGGGCAAACGTAAGGATTTGAGTGACTTTGACAAGGGACAAATTGTGCTAGAAGACTGGGTCAGAATATCTCCAAAAATGCAGGTCTGGGGAGAGAAGGCTGGCCCATGTGGTCCAGTGAAACAGACGAACTGTAGCTCAGATTGTTCAAGAAGTTAATGCTGGTTCTGATAGAAATTCAGAATACACACAGTGCGCCAACAATGGGAACATGAGCATCAGAACTGGACCATTATTTCACTGGTGCATCATTTACCTGGGCAAAGGCAAACTGACAAAGGCAGTGTGATGCTTTGGGAAAAACTCTGCTGGGAAACCATGGGTCATCCATGTGGATGTTACTTTGACACATACCTAAGCATCGTTGCAGGCCATGTGCATCCTTTCATGGAACCGGTATTCTCTGGTGGCTGTGACTTCTTTCAGCAGGTTAATGTGCTCTGCCACAAAGCAAAAATGGTTCAGGAATAGTTTGAGTGGCACAACTACAAGTTTGAGGTGTTGACTTGGCCTCAAAATTCCCCAGATCTCTATCTAATCGAGCATCTGTGGGATGTGCTGAACAAACAAGTCCGATCCATGAAGGCCCCACCTCGCAACTTACAGGACTTAAAGGACCTGCTGCTAACATCTTGGTGCCAGATATCACAGCACACCCTCAGGGTTCTAATGAAGTCCGTGCCTTGACATGTAAGGGCTGTTTTGACAGCAAAAGAGGGACCAACGCAATGGTACGATGCCTGATCGGTGTATATTTATTAAAAATTGAGTAAGCAACATAATTTGTGGGGGGAATTTTTTTTATTAAATTTATATCAATATAAACCAGATTGCAAGGGATTAAAGTGATACTGTAATATAATCTATACATAATATTAATATATTGTGTAGATTATATATCACTATAATCTCTTTTGCCCCAGCAGTCTGTCAGACTACTTTTCATATCCTTCACAGCAAATTCATTCAGGGATTCTTATTAGTTACATAATGACAATATGTGCAATATTTGTTGCAGAATATGCAGAATATTAAAAATAGATAAATAAATATTAGACCAAATCACCTGAAATCAGCCTTTAGACACTGCACTCAATCACCTTACAGAACAGGAAAACCATGCACTGCAAAAAGACAGTGACTTAGTGTATATTTAAAGGGTTTATATTGTAAAGGCAAGGATTGTACAGCCATTAACTTCAGCAAGAAATATGTTGCTTTTGTTAAATCAGCTGTTTTCGAGGGTTTCTTTTTTTGTCTAGAAAAAAACTAAAGACTAAAGATAACACATCAGCAAAATCCATGCATCAGTATCTCACCAGTGTTAACACTATGTATTCATAATAAAATAGATTCAAAACAGCAACGTATTTTCTTAAATAAACAAGTTACAGACAATGTATTCAAACAGCCAAAAAAAAAAAAATCCACTATCCACTATTATTCTGAGCCTGTCAAAGATGCAATGATTTTCCTACGATGATCCTATAAATTATGGACAGCATGCATGGGTTTTGCATCTCATTTAGACTAGTGCATCTGTAGTTGTCTAAACTAATGATATTATGAATAATAATCTTTTTTTTTCCAGCAACAGATGTTTTGCTCTCCAAAATATTGACAGTCTGGATATAGTGCCAAAAATGTACCTTGCTTCTTTGCTTAACAAGACTTTGTCTCCACTGCAAAAAAGGTTCAAGATTGATGATGGCCTGTCATTCCTTTCCCAGATCCCCAGACAACTCTACGCCAGAAGATCAGAAAAGTTAACATCAGAAATGGTTGACTTTCATCAGTGTATACCACCTAATGAGGTAAGCTGGTGTGAAAACAACCAATGACAGTAAATAATCACGACAGCTTAATTTATCATGTCAAGATGATAAATCTGTCCCATCAAAATGTCAACTATCATATTGAACAGGAAATAATTGTAAAAAACTAGATGTTTTTGAAATATTGCGTCCTTTCTATCGCCAGCGTTCAGTTAAAATTACATTTTTCGGTAACACTTTATTTTGATGGTCCTTTTTGAACATTCATATATTCACATATGCAACTGCATGTCAAGTCTAATTAGAGTATTAGTAAACAGTCTATTTAATATCTGCAAAATCTTTTTTGTGATGGTCCGCCAGCTGACATTCTACTGACTATACTTAACTTTGCAAGAATGTCAACTCATTCTAACCCTACCATCTAATACTCTACTAACACCCTGAGAGTTAGTTGACATTTATCCAATGCGGTGTTACTTATAGTCAACAGAATGTGTTAAAAATACCATCAAAATAAAGGGAAACCCATTTTTTTTTCTTTTCCCCAAATAAATATAAAGGCTATGTATTTTAAGTTACATATCTTGTAATGTAATTAAAAATCAGAAGCAGCATCATTTTGTCCAGTTGTCTTAAATATTTGGCATGGCATGAAGGATGAGAGTTGATGTAATTAAGATTTTTTATTCATTCAAGTGTGACTCAATATAATATGTCGATTATTCATAGTCCTTTACTTTAATTAGTAAAGTAAACTATATAGGATTTGTAAACAACCGAATGTGTGAAACAAGACTTGAGCTTGACAACTAAAATTATATATATATATATATATATATATATATATATATATATATATATATATATATATATATATATATATATATATATATATATATATATATATATATATATATATACACATATATATTGGACTAAGATTTAACAAATAGCCTAACGTAGCCTACTCGTTTAAATATACCTTTAAGCGAGGGAAACATTCATAATCGACATATTCATTCTGACCGCTGAACTTGCAATGCTCTGTGGGAGCAGATAATTATGTTCAAGCTGGAAAAAAATCATGGGGGTTGTCTTTTTTTTTATTATAGCCTACCTTGTTACCACAAAATAATGGCATGAAAACACGCATTTTCTACTGAAATGACTTCCTGGGCTGCATGCTAACCTTTTATACGGTCTATGACTAAAACAAACAGCAGCAAATGCAATGTTGATTAAGCAACAAATGACTCGTAAAGGGATAGTTTACCGCAAAATGTCATTTTCTCATCCTGGTGTTCTTCTAATGTAGCATGTCATTTTTTCTTCTATGGGCCACAAAGGGAGAATCTCCCGCTCGTGCACGTAATGGAGGTGACCAGCATCAAGCCTTTAAAAAAAGATGCTATCTGATCCTTCAGACTAAATTAACAAACAAATTAATCCAAAAAGCCAGACTTCTGGAGCTTGTTAGTGGCGTACGGTGTTGTAGGTAGGCACTAGGCAGCTTGTTAAGCACTAACAACTGAATGGATGAATTAAACTTTTAAATATGGATGGATACAATTTAACATATAATAGGCCTAAATCGCTATCCGCAATGCTGGTGAGCTGATTAGTTTGCCCTTAAAGGGATAGTAGGCTACATACACACACACACACAAAAGTTTATTTGCTCCTCCTCAAGTTGTTGTTAACCTGTATAATTTATTTTTCTGCTGGACACAAAAGAATATATTTTAAAGAATGTTGGTAACCGGACAGTTGATGGTAGCCACTGACTTTGAGGAACAAAATGCTGTGGAAGTAGTCTGGTTACTGACACTCATACAGGTATTGCACAACATGAGGGTGAGTTATGATGATTTGTGTATGGTAGGTGGGTGGTGTGTTGCAATTGAAGGTCTGTTGCATTGGTATTTGTATTGTTGTATGGGTTATACAACTGCAGATGAAGTTGTTTTTCCTAGTTTCTTGACCATGTTGTTTTTCTTCATGTTGTATTACAGACGTGGCGGATGTCCAGCAGGTCATCTTGCTGTGTTTTGAGGAGTCCTGATAGTGAAGGCTTTGAAGTGACTGTTTTATGATGCCGACCCTTTTTTTTTAAGCTAAGCATGGCACCAAAGCTCTTCAGCGCTATTCAAGCAATTCAACCTTGCTGGTTTCTTGTAGACATTTGGTGGGTGAATTTATGATACAACCGCTCTGCTCAAGAATCCGTCATATTCTTCTTGGACAAATGAAGGATTACCTACAGGAATGAGGACTTTTGATAAGATCACTCTTGAAGTTATTTTGAATTGTACCTGCAAAAAAATTGTAATTGTATATGACAGATGAAATATGTTAGATGCTTTGAAACCTTGTCAAAGGTTTGTTTCCTCCCTCACAATGAGGTATTTATTTACAAATTGATACATTGGGTTGTATCTTAGATAGAAAATAGATTCTATTGATCTCTTCTAGTCTAACCTCAGTGTTCCATACAAAGAGATTGAATGTAAAGTGTTTCTGTAACTCTTGATGGTATCACTTGGGGGGTGGGGGGGACAAAAAATACAGGTATGTGGGGATGATATATCTGTTTTATAATAAACAGGAAAAAAGTATTGTAGTATATTTCAGATGTAAAATAAATAATTACAGTAATTTCTATTTAAATTCTAATGTGCGATGATGAATCATTCATGCTGACTTAAAATGATAATGGACAGAGTCCCTCATTAAAGCTGTCTACTCTTTATAACCATTATACCGGTAAATGCAAAGATAAACATCACATTTTATATGGAATGTGTTTTATTTTGGTCTAGTAAAGTAATTATAGCAACAGTGGCCAGTCAAAAATAGGAAAATCAGAGTATATTCAACCCAGACACATCAAAGATAAATTGACAGACAAGAAACAAATAATTAACAATTATAAATCGACAGTTTGAGATGACTATTTCAGTTAGAAAGGACTCAATGAAGAAAACATTTGCATTTGAATAAACAAAGCCTGGATAACGACAGCAAATCGATCAAATGCGGCAATTTGGTCTGTGCCAAGTTTTCAAAATGTTTAGAATGTTATTGCAGTTCCCATTACTTCTGTTCTTCAGGCAGTTAGTATGACCAAATGAGATTTAAAAAAGAAGCCAGAGAAGCGCATAATGAGACACTCCATAGTGCAAGCTCATTTAAACAAAATATTTCCTTGAGTTGGTACGTACATAGTTGTAAAAATGAGAGAAATCCACGCACGCCGACAGGATTCACAGCAAATCATTAACAAGTGCCATCTTCACTTCACCGAACAGAAATGAATATGCCCTTTAGCATTTCAACATGATTTAAGTACAAAATTGCTGAGCAAAACCATGCATGACAGCAGTGACTATCCTTTTTATGAACTGACGCCGCTTTTAAATGCATCTATAAAATTCATTATCAAATATATGTAAAGGCAATTTCAGATGGGGCATGTCTTTGAAACAACACTGCCGTTATTACCACATTTACAAAGGTGAGACAAAATATTACAACCTAATGTATTCCAGTGCATGTTCCTCATTAGCCTTTACCACCATCTGATTAGATCAAGGATACATTGACTGGTTATTCAATGTATTAATATATTAAATGTTGCTCCACAATAATGGCCATTTAAGTCCTTTAATAGGTGAAGTGTGTAATTTCTGCGGCACTAGATAACAGAACTGTGGAAGTCTGAACACCTACTATTTGTCAAACAAACGGATAGTCCCACCCCTAAACCCACAACATTGGTTGAGCCGATGTTGCTCGAGCTGAACATGGAGCAATGTTATAATACCATTTTTAGGGGAATATCTAATCATCGTTTTTAACACGCAATGAATGACAAAAATCTCTGTTGCTGATGAACTGTCAATCGCTACACACGGAAATGTGTCCTTTTATAAAGATTACACCTAGTGTATTTTAGATTTATGAGCAGGTCTGCATGAGAGACATTTTAATAACATCCCTATCAAATGAGATATGAATTAGGTCTGAAAATCTTAAGGCATCTCTGAGCAACAGGTTCAAGTAAGTCTCAGATTTGTATGAAAACTGATTTCTAAGTTCACAGCAAAATGAAGAACAAACTACAAACAAAAAGTAAATTAGACAGTAATTGCTTCCACTAGAGTTGTACAGCTCTTTCATTTAGCTACACCCCATTACCATCTACATCTACACGTGCATAGATAATGTGAACCAGGATGCGAAACAGCCTATGTTCACTTGAGAAGGTTCTGGAGCATGGCGGTCGCGTAGGTGGGCCGGGCCTGCTTGCTTTCGATGGCGTTCTTAAGGTATTGGATTCCGCCGCATCGCTCCCAGATCTCCTCAAACTGGCGGGGGAGGATCTCCGCTCCACGTTTTCGCGTGAGCCCGGTCTCCTCCAGACTCAGCTCACACATTTCCATGTCGTCCTTACCTGGATACAGCAAAAGATAAAAGGGCATCACACTACGCTTAGATGCACACCACATATCCGCAGATAAAAAGTCACATTTTCCAGTAACGATTTAAGCTATTTTATCTTTCAGTTCCTGCTTTTATTCTGAAGAATTCACTGTTCACAGTAGGGGGAAATGATTGTTTTTATCTTATCAAAACATTAGGTAGTACCGAATAAGGCCTTTGGTACCTGCTACTAAGAGGATCGGCTGCTTGTCTGGATGAAGCTCCATCTGCCTGGCGATCCAGGGCCCATCAAAGTGAGCGTACCACCAGCCTTTTTTCTTGTTCTGGGGGTCTTTGTACTGATCCGCAGGCCTTATGAAGGGAATGCGGAAGTAACGTTGCTGTCGGTTCATTGCAATCTCTTGCTGCCGGGCTGGGACGGGTGGAGCGGGGTTCTGCTGGGCTGAAGAGATAAAACGGAAAATATAACAATATTTAGAGTGTTACAGGATTATTTCAACCAAAAAAAAAAAATTCTGTCATTAATTACTCACAAATTAAGATATTTATTTTGATGAAAAAAATAGACATCAACTTTATTACAATTTTTAAGGCCCAGAAAGGGAGTAATGACACAGTTAAAATAGTTCTAGTCCTGACTACAGTGGTTCAACCTTAAATGTTATGCAGCGACAAGAATACTTTTTGTGCGCAAAAAAAACAATCAAAACCTTTATTGAACAATTTCTTCTCTTCCGTGTCAGTCTCCTGATTGGCCAGCTCCTGCGTCAGCATCACACGCATGCTTCGTTGTGCTCACTTGAACTCAAACAGCATCTGCCAATAGTGAGCCAGCATTCTGAAGCAGAACAGAACTACGCTACTGATTACACTTGAACAGCGTAGGAGACTTACATGGAAGAGAAGAAATTGTTCAAAATCTCTTCATTTGTATTCCGAAGATGAACAAATGTCTTATGGGTTTGGAATGACATGAGGGAGAGTAATTAATGACAGAATTTTAATTTTTGAGTTAACTAACCCTTTAAAGATATTTTAACTCTTTCTAAACAAGTTCTTATCACCATGATTCTAGAGTGTTGGGGTTGGCTGCACTTGCAATACAGTGGCTAAGTTTTAGATTAACTCTTTTTCAGTCCCACTCCCACCAGCTCCAGCAAAAACAACTAGATTTTGGCCTACCCACAACTTCCCACGCTTGTTGCAAAAGCCTGGTAGAGAACTACTTGGACCTTCAGTCTCACTCTGGTCTTATTAGTCTTCAATTCCCTCACACACAAGAATTCAGTCATCGTTTGTCACAAAAGAAGGTGCTTTCCTTTCTGCCGTGTACCATAATAAAAAAAACACACAAAAAACACTGAAAATTTTCCAAGCCTGCACCTGTAAACCATTTTTTTGTTGCTAAATAGACTAATAACATGAACAAAATTCTGTACCTTAACTTTCATTTTATTTTTAGATAGGAATATTTTGCGGGACTCCATTTCAGTCCTTTCTTTTTCCCTCTTTCAGCGCACACTGATATTTTCCCTTCCATACCCAGTTATTCAGAACTTACTCATACCACTTTCTGTTGCAACTCAAAATCTCACTTCCAAGGCACTATTTCTACCTTGTCCAAACTGAATGATGTTTGGTTGATCCTGAAAGAATCTGAAATTCTGCCATATCTCCTCATAGATTCTTTTCCACTGCAAGCTCTCCATAGAAGACCATGTTGCATATGATATTCCCAGTCTCGATATAAAACTATACAAGTCTTTCCTTGATGGGACTCTTTTCACATCCTTCTTCAATGTGACACACACTTTGTGGTATCATTCATGTACTTAGCACACGAAATGGTATGAGTTACACACCAAAGAAGGGTTTGCTCAAATCAAATCTTCACATCAAACAATCTATTCATACTTTAAGCTCAAAATACATATCAAAGTACGTCATAAACGGAAGTAGACATTTTAAATCCATCACCCCTAAGGATCAAACAGATTCAGAGGTTGGCATAATGTCAAGAAAGTTCTCAGAAAGGTTCTCTGCACTTTAATATTGACTTTGCAAAGCGAGAAACCTGATTTCATCTCTTGGAGTGAGGAAGCATAAGCCCCATGCACCTGATACAAACACTCCACACTGTTTGAAGGTAAGACACATCTGAGGATTTCACAACAAGAGAGCCGGAGAGTTTGAAGTGAACCTGCAGGTCACGCAACTCTAAATCTTCTGTTTGTTCTGAACGAGCAAACACTACCAGCACAAAAGTCTTCCAGCAACCAAACACAGTGATGTGCCTTTCAAGCAGGGAAATAAGCGAGAAGTTTGATTTCCTTGAAACGGCAGTGGGTGACTTTAGATGTGCTTCTAGCAGTCTGCATTATGTGCATCTCAATCCTAACGCTAATGTGCTGCGAGGAACTTGAAAAGAACAACAAACAAAAGTGCACCATCAACCTTGAGAAACAGCTGAAACGCGCACACACACACACACAACAAAGAAGTTCAGAGGAGTATCATTCCAGAATAAATATTATGTTGAATCACATTTTGCCATTACAAATGAAATCATCAGCTACACACAACTGCACAGAGCAATTTGTATTCTGTTGTTCCACCACCATGCAGACCATTCTCTTGGGGAAACGGATCATATCTTACCATAGTCAGTGACTGATTTTGGAGCCCTCATCTCTGTGTCTGTATTTTGTTTCTTGTTCTTTGATTTCCAGGCATGGTACACCTTCAGACGACGATGAAATTCTTCTCGACACGCTGCCAGCAACTCTATATCTACAAGGGTGAGAAATAATATAGTCAGTGCTGCATTGCACTGTCACGCACAGGGTGTGGATGACACAATGGGCTTCATAGGGTTCAAATTCGAGGAGGGGGCTTTTTATTTTATGTGGTCAGGCTCATGAACGTGGAAGTTTGGAGTTTGTCTGCATTCCATTAAAAATATTTTTCCTAGCTTATGGTTACCCGTATGCAAAAAAGCCTACATATTCTAAACATGCATGAGTCTTTTTTTCTTTTCAATGGAATACAAAAATTAGATGTCTATCAGAATGTCTAAGGGCCAATGACATGATGTACATATTTTTGTCTAAGTGCATTATTTTATTAAATAATTGAATTGAAATAATTGAATTAATTGATGATGTATCATTTCATTCTATAAAACAAATTAAGTCTGAATACATTATCAGTACATTCAAATAATAAAACTAATTTTATATTTTGGCATCTAAAACCCCCAAAATGTCATGTCCCACAGCCGTCCAAAACAAATGAACAGATTAAGAAAAGTATTTAAAATGGTTTTAAAAATAAGAAATTCAAAATAAAATACCATATTATATTTTTGTTTGTAACTTTTCCTATAAACAAATTTTATAAATATCAGTAGTTTAAAGCTTTTGAGATAATTAAAAAACTGCAAACATGCATCTTTTATAATGACGTAGAAAGGTTATAACAGTAAGCAGCATTCAGAGGACCCCAAATCAGCTTTATGGCTAGTAAAAATCTTTGTATCTCTCTTTCAAATACTGCTAAAAATAGCTACTTTCATGTGTTGGCAAGTTGTTACACTTTCCATGTTTCTACTTTGATGTATGGGTAAGTTGTTACACTTTCCATGAAAATTTAATTTGATCATAAACCTTTTTATTGTATTTAGACGTGATATGTATGAGCTTATTTACATAGGCAAAAGCTAATACAATCATCCAAGCAAAAGCCTCATTGTAAAATTTGTTGCAAAGTCAGGTGGTGCAACTGCAATAAACGTCCCTCCTTATTTGAATTAGAACTTCATTTAAGCGAAATAAATAATAAATCATGGGGTAAGGGAAGGGTCAACAGTGCAATTATAGAGGTCATTACAGAAATGAATTCCAGATGTAACATGCAGGTATTTTTAAATAAAAGTACAATGATAAAACTATAGCTGTAAAAATAAATATGTCTGTGATGTAACCCATAGGATTCTGAAGAGCAGTTTTGAAGTGTAAAGTAGGGTCGAATTACTAACAGACAGCAGATAAACGGCTATCCACCTGTCACCTCAGAGTGGCCATGCCCTTAATTATGCAGAAGTTTGAAGTTTAAGTTAAAAAATGTTTAGCCCCCTCACAATTGTCATGAAGGGCAAAATTAGCCATATAGACCAAAACCACAGTTTGTACCAGGATGTAAATATGTTTTTTTTTTTTCTGCTGTAAAGATGGCCATTTTAACATGGGGCTCAATGAGATTCTGCTCCCTTTTGGAGCCTGCAAAAGATAACCAGTCGATGAATTGCAGTTTTGCGTATCGTATTGGCTTCAACAGAAATTGGGGAAGGTTGGCGCTTGGTAAAAAACATGTATGCACACAAGTGCAATGTATCAAATGATTAATTTAAATGTTAGTACATTGTAGTTAAAACACTAAACATAAAGTGGGACTGAAAACTCAGCACGACATAGGAGCGTAAAGAGAAGCTTATCCTGCAAAAAGAAAAGAGAGCTGATGAATCTTACAAATATTTGTTTGCACCACCTGACATTTTTTAGGCGGCAAAGTTAAGAGTAAAACGGAGAATTCTGCAAAGCATCTAATGTTGTGTACCGTAGAAGAAAGAAAATTACATGGTTTAGAATTACATTATTTTCATGTTTCTTTGACAGACCAGAAAGTAAAAAAGGGGTGTTTTATGGGTAATCTACCATAAAAATAAAATAAAATAAACAACGAGATCTCCAAATAAAAGATGGCATATATAAGTTATTAATTCTTGAGCACAAAAGACTTGACTGCAAAATCTGAAAAAGCTGTTCTGTTGCAATCCCTAATCATCATGCTAGTTCCTTATCTTCAAAATATCACACACAACCCCCCAATCTTCTAAAATAATGCATCTTAGTCCTCCATCTACAAAATGACATACTTTTTGACACAAACAGCCTCAAGCAAGCAGGAAGTTCTGAGATCAGATCGAGGGGGCTGATTACTCTTACCACAGGAGGTGTTGATGGAGTCTCGCAGCTCAGCGTACTTCCACTTGCTCAGGTCGTACTTCTTCACCCCAGCTGCCACCTTGTTGGCCTGCACCTGCGCACCCCTGAGATTGCACAGAGGAAGAACAATTTGGAGTTTTTCTTAGCTTCATATTTTCTCCATAGGCAAAGGTTCTAATCCATCTCCTAAGCTCCTGTTACCAGCTGCTAAACGTTCCCTAGGCTACAGTACAATCAGATGATTAATTGGCCTTCTGCTTACGTGGAGATACATTCTCTCTGAAACTTGTAATGACATGGAAATAGCACGGATCATGCCAAATTAACACCTCACTGAACAAATTAGATGCAGCCTTGGCAACACTGTGCTGCAACAGTGAGGGTGGTTAATGGCGGTTAACGATGGTTAATGGTGAGCGAGGGAAAGGCCGCACGTGAGCTATGCGAGGGTTTTGGCAGAACTGACTCCCACGGTGCAGGGAGCTCTAAGCCTATCAGAGCAAGGATTGCCTTTTTCTTTTACTAACGGTACAAAAGGTCTGTGAGGATCTGTGGGACAATGGCCAAAACATCACCACCCTAGAGCTGTGATTCTAATCACTAAATCCAACACGTTCAAAGCTTGTGTACTATTTGATCACGACTGTTAGCATGGGGATTTTTTATATGGTTTCAGATGGCACTGGGTCAAAGAAAGTAAACAGCTGTTGATAGCAATGCCACTTTTAGTAAAATGGTATATGGTTGCTAAGGTGTTCTGAATGATTATCATAGTGGGTAGTTGATAAGTGTCCTTAGAGAATGTTGGCTTTTTCCAATTGTTGGAGTATTCTGGGTAGCTGCTTAGGTATTGCTAGGTTGTCATTGTGTGTTTATTAGCATGTTGTTAGGGTGCTAAAGGCTGGATTACACTATATGACTTAAAATCTTGGCAACAGACCCTGCGCTTCGTGCCGCAACAGCTAGAAGCTGTATATACTTGACGCAACAAAGTGACCATTGCAAAGCATTTGTCCTTCATGGTACATAGTACATGGTACGTAGTACGTCATAAATAAAATGAGGCGTCAGTGTATTGTTGGGGATGTGTCGTGTCACATCCATATCCAGTGTAGATAACATCGCTAATTATAATGGGTTAAAGTGTCTTTTGTCGCGCCGCTTGAGTCAGGGGTAGACACGGTGTCAACGAGGATCCCACACAACCAAAAGTCATTACGAACAAAAACATGTGCCTTGTTGCTAGGAGATGCATGACAAATGAAAACAATGTGTCAGTGACCATCATACATTACATGATTTTCTGTGAAAACTCAACTCTGAACCTCGAATCTGCAGACTGGCTCTGACTTTCCGCAACTAGCGTCAACTTGTCCAAAAGTTGTATATTGTGTGTAGTAGTAACCAGGGATTTGTTACGTGGTTCCCAAGATGTTTGAAAAATTAACGTTTAATGTTTATAGAGTGTTGTGAGTGGTCCTACACCTCTATGCCCAAGTATAATAGTATGAGGAATAATAACGATGGTATAATATGCACCAGTAATGATGAACTCTGATAACCATATTACAGATTGTTGTTTGATTAGGCGACTTCAATAACAAGCTCATCATTCCCAACCGACTGTGATCTCCTGAGCCAAAGCAATACCACAGAAGACAATTATTCCAGTACCTGAGGCCAATATTTAAAGTCATAAAGGGATGATGTCACTCTATAGCCTTAAAACAAACTTCCCCATATAAAAGCAGTGACAGGAGTCCCAGAAGAGACTGAGGGTTGTCAGTGTGAGCAGTGAGTGAGTCTGGGAGGAGCTCTTGCATGGCTGAACATGGTGACACTGGGATGTAGGGACACTCTGTCGACTTTGACAGCTGTGAAGAGCAAAGCTGCTTAACGGAGACCCTGCGAGAGAAGTCACTGAACCAGCAACCCTGCTGATTAACCCACTCATACAGGTGTAAGTGGAGTGCTAACACAAACACACAGGAACAGAAAAGAAATGTTAACTCTAGAGCTGGGGATGGTACTCATAATTCAAAAATAGTTCCACTACAGTCAACCAAACTTTTTTTTTTAAAAGTAATAACTACACTACAAATTACAAACAAAAAGAACTAATAAAACTGAACTACATAAAAGCTGTTTAAGGGGAATACCCTTTTAAAATATAAAGAGGCCCCAAAAACATAATCTGGATACTTTAGTCACCATTAAAAAATAAAATAAAAGTCAGTGTTATTTAATGATATATAACAACATTTCAAAACAAATGATTATTTTTAAGAAAGCAAAAACTTATTTTCTAAGCATACAATTTATAAATAGAAGTTTGTGAGGTTTAAAATGATAAAACTACTGTATATTATATTTATTATATTATGGGTTAGTCAGATTTTTTTAATAAACAAATCATTTAATACAGAAAGGACACATTCATTTGATCTAAAGTGACAGCAAAGACATGTATGAATGCTGTTCTTTTGAATTAACCCTTTTTTTAATATTGACAATAATAAGAAGCACCTAATTAGCATACCAGAATGATTTCTGAAGGAACGTGACACAGAGGACAGGAGTAATGATGCTGAAAATGCAGCTTTGCCATCACATAAATAAATTAAATTTAAAAATATATTCAAATAGAAAACAGCTATTTTAAATTGTAATAATATTTAAGAATATTTTAATATATCACAGTTTTTACAGTATTTCTGATCAAATATGCAGCCTCGGGGAGCATGAGAGACGACATAAAAAATATATATATTTTAAATCCCCAAACTTGCATGTATAAAGTAAACAAAAGAGTAGGAGACTTGTTATTACAATCATTTGTTTGCAGATGTCACTTGGTTTGATAGTTTATGTAAAGCAACAACATTCATGCATTTTAATCTTTGCTTAAAGCATTCCATTACAAAAGCATTCAGTAGAAAATAGAATATGTAAAACTATACAAAAAGAAATGAACGAACCATGTCTCTAAAATAAATACTAAATAAAAGTAGTTAGTAGCGCCAGTTCTTCTAGTTAATTACTCCACAGCACAAGTGCCATATGGGGTACTTCCTACAAGATGTTTAGAGAAGACCAAACAGGCTAAACATTTATTGTGACAGATTTCCTTCTGCTATGAGCTAATTAAAACTTATGACTACAGTTAACGGCACAAAAAAGAGAATCATAAACACAAAGCAACAAAACCTTCTTTCCTCTTTAAAGCAACCTTTCTCAGTAAACACGAGTCTTCTTGAGTATCATCATCCAGAGCTGAAAATGTTCATGCTGAGAGCTAGCATCCAATTCCTATGAGCAGGTGAAGGTTGCCGTGCTTGACATGCATAATTCCAACGTATATTTTGATGCAACATAAGTAAATGGAAATAGGGTTGTTGAGCTCTCTAGGAAATAAGATTGAAATAAGATTGAAGTGAATTTTTAGGCCCAATCAACATCTATAAGACACTGCTAAAATCTTTTTTTTTTGAGAAACCAATCTACAACCAATTTTTTACATTTTCTGAGGAAAATGTGAGTGGGGCTTGACTGTAAAACATTTTTTGAATAGTGTTCTGAGTGGTCATTGCTAAATATGACTTGCATCTTTCTTTCCTTGTATGTGATTTTGTGGCCGAGTTATCATTCATGTAGCAAAAATATATTACTGGCTGAGTTACATGCCAAAGTTTCATGTGTAGTGTTAGGGGTAGGTTCAAAGTATGAACAACATAATTAAACACCTAAAAAAACATTCTGTGTAAAGGTCCTTGTGTCCTTGATTTCATTGGTTGGCAAAAAAACTAAAAACTAAATCTACAAATATAACCATGTGCTAGGTCTCTATTTAATCCAAGAATTTATTCATGTATGAAGTATTTAGGTTAATATCAAAACTAAGAATTAGCCCATTGTTTACTGTGACTTTCTATGAGTAATCCTCTATTCTAGGTTGTGGTGAGATTAGGGGGACAGGACGTGACTGTGAGTGAGTTGGGTTAGACTAAATAAAGTGGAAAATCTTGGGGAAGAATCAGGGCCTGTTCTATGTCTTACATGTCTGTGAAGAACCAAGCACCAGTGGTACCATCACTGAATGGGGAGAAGAAGCACATAAAAAAAGATGTTTGGATGACAACACGGTCTTCTTAGCACCCAGTTAACATGTGTAATAACATCAAAAGAGCCTTTGATTTTATTATACATAAAGCAGGAACAGGCGACATTTCTTTGTCCACTTCCATTAACTAAATGAAATATGACTCCCGAGTGCTACACCACAGGCATCTCGTGTTTCTGTTTACCTGCTTTTGTAGAAACACGAGTTGGCCGCATTAAAAATGATTCATGGCATTTATGTAACGCTGTCTGGCAGAACCTTGTTCTTTGTTTGTTGTTCTGCAGTGGCTTGGGACCATACAGGCTCTTTTCAGATGGAAATCTCTGTATAAAAATATTGCAGATTTATGTGGGTTTTATGAATGGTAACATTCCGGCGTGGAGTTTTTCTTTGTTTGATTTCACCCGGTGATGCTGTTTGTGATGTAGACTTTATTATTTTATTATGGTGCGCCTGTGTGTTCGTGCATACCTGCGCAAGCTGGGGTCCATTTGAGCTTCATCCTGGATGAGTTCTGCCTCGCTCTGAGCGATCCTCATGGCCAACTCTCTGTCCCTCCTCTCCTGCTCCAACATGGTCTGTCTCTGAGTCTCTTCCTCTCGCTCCAGTGCCAGCTGCATCTCAACTTCAGCCTGGAACAACATACATTCACACAAATCAATATTACGCACACACAATCTCAACACCTTTGGCGTTTGCCACACCTGTGCCTTTGTTGTGTTCCAACTCGATGGAACACACAGAGACACAAGATACAACTGGGTCCCGGTAGGGGTGCCAACAGTAATGACCACATGCTTGAGTTTGGAGCATTGAACTGTGGTGGGCCAAAGAAAAATCTGAATGAGACTGACACCATCCATGTTAAAAAATAATAAAAAAGGATGGTTTTGAATGTCTGTTTGCAGGTGTCCTCACATTTTTGGGCCATTTTCTCCACACAGATGCTGATTGATTAGCTTCAGCTAAGCTAGACAAGCATCAAACTTCAAGAGTCAAGACCCAATTAAATAGTTTGACAAGTGCCATTTCTGTCCAGTGTTAATGCATTTCCCGTTGAATCCAGACATGACATGCTGAAGAACTTGTCACTTTTCTTAAAATAACCAATCTTTTTTCACACCCGTGAAATATAATGTGCTACTTGCAAGCAGAGGCAGGGGCATTCTCGTTCTAGAGAGCATTTGATTGCACAAAAATTTGGATATGCCCATGAGTGCTAGGATGAAGAATTTTTTGGGAGATTTTCCTGAAAGAGAAATTTCATTTTAAAAGCCTATACCTGCTAAAACCCTGATTTTGCTGACTTCCAGGAAGGCTGCGGAAGCTTTTTGGTCATTACATTTCTCTCTGCAATCAACATGATGCTGTTTAAGGCAGGCTACAGAATTCCCTCAATCTCCCCATCCAGTGGCGTCTGGTACATCTGAGGGAAGAGAGATTAGCGAGGTGGCCCTGCCCCAGACACACCGAAACCCATCTATAGCACTGCCCACTGAATAGATATTAAGCCATTACACGGCTGCTGTGTGCTAAGGTCTGATTAGGCATATAATCAAGGCTGTACTGCAGCCAACCGGCCTGGGATTCTATGTCTAGACTGCGTTAAAGGAAAAAGAAAGAAAAAGATTAAAAACAAATAAAATGAAAAGCATGGTTTTAGATGTGTAAGAACAGTCTGGGACAGAGTCCAACAGCACAGTCCAAAAGCAGAGCAGAGGAGTGATAGAAGAGAAAAGCTTAGATGAAACATTTTCATCAGAACTAACCTCTGCGAAAAAGAAGAATGATGCAGGCACTATTCTGTGGACAAAGCAAGGCAGCTGAGGTGTAATGCCCGTACAAAGCCATATATAGAGAGTGGGTTACAGCACACACTAGTCATGATAAATCTGAGCTATGAATCAAACTGCTAAAAGCAGGAGAGATGTGGTGGAAAACAGAGTGATATATTATGGCCGAAAATAACAGCGATAAAGATTTTATAAACAATGTGACAACAGTCTTTGAGTGAATTGCAAATGTTTTCTGTTGCAAAGGTCTTTACAATTGTTCTTGAATCCTTGAATAATCCATTTTCAAGACAACACAATAGAATACACTTTGATCATATATTTGATCATATGATCAAAGTTTATTCTATCACCTCAGCTTGAAAATACAATTGTTTTTGAATCCTTGAATAAATATAAGGCCTTTGCAACAGAAAACATTTGCAAATCACTCACTGTTGTCAGACTCTTTATAAAATCTTTATCTTTTTACATCTAAATCTTTTTACAGAAAATACAGAAAACACATTTAATGCATCAGAATAGAATCATAATAAAATAGAGAACTGTAACAAACTTTTAATAAACTAATTTGAATTGAGGTTGACTTTTAATAGAAATGGCACCACAACAACAAAAAAATAGAAAAAGACTTTATAATAAGCTGTCATTCATTAATAATAGTTCATGCTTCATCTAGCATGAGATATCCACTATTAATTGTAGTTGATAAAAATATAATTGTTCATTCATGAGAGTTCGAAATTTCAAAATTTTTAAATTAAATTTTAAATTTAATAAATGTATTTATTGTTAATTCATGTTAACAGATACCACTCCGGCAGAAGTAATGGCATTGTAACGGCATGAATACTATCTGGTTTATCGCAGAAACCAACCATTTTGTGTCTTAAGACATCAATGTGTCGCCACGAGCCGCAGGGTTTAATATGGATTCGTATGTGTATGTGATTTTTACTCTTATAGTGACTCTCATAAAAAAACACCCCATTGACATGCAATATACGAGCAACGGTTGGAGTTAAAAATCTTCATTTGTGTTCTACTGAAGAAAAAAACACACCTACATCTTGGATGCCCTGGTGGTAAGAAGATAATCGCATCTTAATTTTTTAGTGAACTATCCCTTTGAACATGAATGGAATATAAAATTAATATAATAAATACTGTGGTATACGGTGTATAAATACTGTGTGTGACTCAATAAAATATATCTGAATAAAATGAATTGTAATTGTAAAGGTCAATGGAATATAATATAATATAATATAATATAATAGAATAGAATAGAATAGAATAGAATAGAATAGAATAGAATAGAATAGAATAGAATAGAATAGAATAGAATAGAATAGAATAGAATAGAATAGAATAGAATAGAATAGATGCCTTTTTGTAGTGCGCAAAACATTTTTCGGTCAGCGTGGGCGGAAAAATGTCTCGACAGGACGATTCACCTAGAGGGCGCAACGCAAGCGAAGTCAGCCAAGCCCCCAAACACAGCATCACCATCAGGAGAGAGGGGACATAGGACTTTCACTCCGCAGACCCAGCATAATCCAGCCCCAGGAGGTAGGCAGGGGCTGATGAATAAACCCACAGGCCGCTGTGGCAGCTCAATACAGTCATGATTATGCCTGCAGAACAGGCAGTCCCGGTCAGCTCTGAACATGCCAGCGTGAGACGGAGTGGGCATTTGGTTTGCCGGAGGAGTCAGCGGACGAGAGGAATCAATACACAGAGGGTGCGCATATACACATACACACCTGCATGACTCGCTCTTCCTCTTCTCTTTTCTTTCTCTCCTCCTCCTCCTGTTTCCTCTTCTGCTCCATCTCGGCTTTCCTGATGGAAGAGAGATCGAGGGTGGACCGTTAATGAGTTACTCTGGTCTGCGGGGAATTATTTCGTCTGATCAATGACCCACAGGAAGGAATTTGAAAACACCCACATGTGGATTCACAATTGTCACAAAGAAACATGGGCCGCATTTAATTTTTGTAGTGCAAGCAAGGCCCTTAAATAGTAACTGAAAATGAAATTTTGTCTCAAAAGACCTATATATTAATATACATGTCACAAACAGCAAACAAAATCAGAGGTGCCTTTCTTTGTGCTTTGTTGATCATGGATTTGGGCATTTATATATGCATCCTTGCCAACCTTAAGACCTTGAAAATAGGGAGATTTGTAAGGAGTGGGATTGGGTGTACAAAAATGATACACTTTCAGTTAAATGTTTAGCTGCCCACAGTAAATGAGTGTGATTTGCATTACAGTGGGCCCAAAAGAGCACTAGTGAATTTTTTTGCATTTATAATTTGTAATTTATATCCTTAATTACAAATGGTATTATTCGCACGATTCTTTAAAAATCATTCTAATATGCCGATTGGGTGATCAAAAAACATTTATGCTTAATATTTTTTGTGGAAATCCTGACATGGTGGCTCCACCGGACAAGAGTGGTGCGACAAAATAAAAGACAATAGAACTAGTTATAATCCGTGATGTTGTCTACACTGGATGCGGCGCGATACGAGAGGAAAATCTCAGACAGTAAACTGATGCTTTGTTCTAATTATGATGTACTGACACAAAGGACAAATGCTTTGCTTTTACTTTTTTTTTCAGGATAAATAGAAAGTTCCAAAGAAAAGTCTTGTTATTCTTGTTTATATATATATTAGAGTACATCATTATCCTCAAGCCTAATTTTTAGGTCAAAATTCAAATTTAAATCCTAAGAGTTTTGGGCCCCACTGTACACAATTGAAAATGGACCTGGTAAGATTGTGTAATGGTGTCTAAAAGTTTGAAACTAAGGAAATCACAATACATTTTACAAGGAGCAGGTTAAATCTTATACCGGCATGGCAAACAACACTTCAAAAGTTCTCTAAATAAAAAGTGCAAAGAACTTAAGACTAATGCAAACTTGTAGCTGTTGTTAATGCAGGCCGACTGGTGTTGTCCAGCTCATTTTTGTGGTAGAAGCTCTCAATCAGTTAAACATGACTATAATATGGTCTTGCAGGATGTTTTTTGTAAGAATGGAATAGTAACTTAGTATATATCACCACTACTTATAAAGCTGTAATCTAATCCCATTTACAATACATAAAAACTTCTGAGAAGGTTTGAATTTTTGTGACCTGTTGCTTAAAGGGGCTATATGTATAATTTAGAAAACCTTGTTATTAGTTATTGTTATTAGAATGAGATTTTAGACTATGGTTTGAATTAATTCATTTTCTTTGCATGACACATTAACCTTACCATATACACTCACCTAAAGTATAATTAGGAACACCATACTAATACAGTTTGACCCCATTTCGCCTTAAGAACTGCCTTAAAGGGTTAGTTCACCCAAAAATGAAATGTATGTCATTAATGATCATATCCCTAATGTAGTTCCACACCCGTAAGACCTCCATTCATCTTCAGAACACAGTTTAAGATATTTTATATTTAGTCCGAGAGCGTATCCAAGTGTATGCACACTATACTGTCCATGTCCAGAAAGGGAATAAAAACATCATTAAAGTAGTCCACACATCAGTTAGTTAGTTAGAATCTCTTGAAGCGTCAAAAATACATTTTGGTCCAAAAATAACAAAAACTACGACTTTATTCAGCATTGTCTTCTCTTCTGTGAATCAGCGGATTGATTCATGATTTGGATTGCGTGTAAAACTGCCAAACTGCTGAAATCACGTGACATTGGTGATCCGAATCATGAATCAATCCGCTGATTCACGACCGTTTGAATCTTTATTTGATGTCTGAAAACAAACGCGGAAAAGACAATGCTGAATAAAGTCGTAGTTTTTGTTATTTTTGGACCAAAATGTATTTTCGATGCTTCATGAGATTCTAACTAACTAACTGATGTCACATATGGACTACTTTGATGATGTTTTTATCCCCTTTCTGGACATGGACAGTATATTGTGCCTACACTTGATATGCTCTCGGACTAAATATAAAATATCTTAAACTGTGTTCCCAAGATGAACTTTTCCGAAGGTCTTACGGGTGAGGAACGACATTAGGGTGAGTCATTAATGACATAAATTTCATTTTTGGGTGAACTAACCCTTTAGTTCTATCTGGCAATGATTCAACAAGGTGCTGAAAGCATTCTTTAGAAACATTGGCCCATATTGATAGGATAGCATCTTGCAGTTGATGGAGATTTGTGGGATGCACAAGGGACGAAGCTCCCATTCCACCCCATCCCAAAGATGCTCTATTGGGTTGAGATCTGGTGACTGTGGGGGCCATTTTAGTACAGTGAACTCATTGACATGTTCAAGAAACCAATTTGAAATGATTTGAGCTCTGTGACATGGTGCATTATCCTGCTGCAAGTAGCCATCAGAGGATGGGTACATGGTGGTCATAAACAGATGGATATAGTCAGAAAAAAATGCTCAGGTAAGCCGTGGCATTAAAACGATGTCCAATTGACACTAAGGGGCCTAAAGTGTGCCAAGAAAACATCCCCCACACCATTAAACCACCACCACCAGCCTGCACAGTGGTAACAAGGCATGATGGATCCATGTTTTCATTCTGTTTACGCCAAATTCTGACTCTACCATCTGAATGTCTCAACAGAAATCGAGACTCATCAGACCAGGCAACATTTTCCCAGTCTTCAAATGTCCAATTATGGTGAGCTCATGCAAATTGTAGCCTTTTTTTCCTATTTGTAGAGGAGATGAGTGGTACCCGGTGGGGTCTGTTGTAGCCCATCCGCCTCAAGGTTGTGCGTGTTGTGGCTTCACAAATGTTTTGCTGCATACCTCAGATGTAACAAGGCTTTATTTCAGTCGAAGTTGCTCTTCTATCAGCTTGAAACAGTCGGCCCATTCTCCTCTGACCTCTAGCATCAACAAGGCATTTTCGCCCACAGGACTGCCACATACTGGATGTTTTCCCCTTTTCACACCATTCTCTGTAAGCCCTAGAAATGGTTGTGCGTGAAAATCCCAGTAACTGAGCCGATTGTGAAATACTCAGACCGGCCCATCTGGCACCAACAACCATGACTCGCTCAAAAATGCTAAAATCACCTTTTTTTCTCATTCTGACATTCAGTTTGGAGTTCAGGAGATTGTCTTGAACAGGACCACACCCCTAAATGCATTGAAGCAACTGCCATTCGATTGGTTGATTTGATAATTGCATTAATGAGAAATTGAACAGGTGTTCCTAATAATCCTTCAGGTGAGTTTATAATCCTGGACATTGTATAAGCATTGACTTCATGCGTCATTGAAGAGAGACTCTCAGGAGCGCATGTAACCATCACATCCTTTCGATTTTGCCAACAAAAACTTCAACATAAAAAGTAAGTATTTATGAGTCCTTCACCTAAAAATCAGTATATAGGCTTTTATAAACAACTAGGAGGTCATGTTTTTACTATCTGGTCACACATTGGCAATACATTTTTTTAAAAGTACAAAGATTCATGGAAGAAAATTGTTATTTATAGCCCCTTTAAATGAAACTGTTAATTTAAATGAAATTGTTACAATTAAATCCAGATAATTTAGTAACCCGTTCGCAAGGGCTCGAGGGTCGACGGGCCACACCAAACATTAAATGACAGAAGTTGCTGTTGTTGCATATGCTGGTGTGGAAATATTCTTTGACAAGACTATAAACATAGAAATATCATCATGACCTGATTCGTGAAACGATGACAGATGCTGTCCATGACAGCAGGCTCTGGAGAATGCATAAGAGAGAGCAGGTCAAGCCGAACCCTCCAGTGATGTATTAATCTTTCTGCCAATCCCCTCCTACACCCTTTTTTTCAGCTCCTGTTCTTCTTTCAAATGTGCTGGGACTCTGACCTAATGTACGGTTCATCCTATACGAAACTTGTGACGTGACTCACATGCGGCGGTCTTCTTCCTCCTGTTTGCGTAACTGCTCCTCTTCTTCGCGTCTCTTCCGCTCTCTCTCCATCTCCTCCTGGATGCGCTTGAGTCTCTCCGTCTCCTCCTGCTCCTGCTTTTTCTTCTGCATTGAGGAGAGGAGCTGTTCCGAACGTTTCACCAGACCCTCATATTCTTGCTCAATCTCTTTGCGGCTCATCACCGTGGACTGAAAGTAAAGACAAAAAGTGTGTTGAATGGATTCTATTTGATTTATTTGAGTATATATTTATAATGTCTGCTACAGAGCAAGTGTTTCGGCAGACCCATGATTCAAACCTATATCTTTTTTGAGATATTCATTAAAAGAACTGGCTCATGACTGGCTTATGACATGAAATCTTGATTCACTAAAAAGAAGAGGCCCTTGAGAGACTTTTTCAGACTTCACTGGTTACGTTTATGTTGAACTCAATAAAAAGACAAACTTATGAGAGCTTCAGTTTTCGATACAATAAAACTGGATGTTGATTTATACTGCCAAGCTCCAAATTGGTGAAAAAGTACCATAAAAGCATTTCATACAATTGAAACAACAGCGATTAACTTACCACAGCCAAATCTTTCAAGGGCAAGTATTCTATCAATGTCCATCAAAAACATTCTCAATGGAATAAATCTGCTTCCAAAAGGTACTTTGGAGAGAGAACAATCACGGCCACCATATTGAAGGGTCAAACCAAACCAAAGTGCTCAGCAATAGTAATTCCAAAGGGCTATTGGTAATGAAGGCTTTTGAAAGGTACAACTGATGTACACTTTGCTCCCATATTTCTTTGTGCAGTTTTAACTAGTTTAGCACCTGTGACGGGTTAAGAGAGAAAATAAAATTTCCTTAATTTCAAGGTCACTGCATAATCCTTTTTTAAATTATCCTAACAGGAGCAGAAGGGCAGTTTTTTTAAGCATATTTCACAAGTTGAATATATTCTGAAGTACAGTATATACAATTTAATTAAGACAATTGAAAAATAACGCTGGTCAAAATTAGAGAACACTTTCAGATACCTTCAAGCTTTGGGTGTTAATCTGGCATTTGGTGCTAATTTCTGTAATAATCTGGCAAACTCTATTTAACTTGAAGCAAACTTTCCAATTTTCACTGACTTTGCAAGATGGCAAGCCACTCTAAGGTTACTGAAACCCTTTGACACCAGGTTGTCCATATGAAGGCCAATGGGATGACCCTTTCAGCTGTTGCAAAAGAAGTTGGTCATTCCAAATCTGTAATTTCTAGAATATTGAAGCTTTACAAAGACACTAATTCATTCAAGTACCAAAAAAGGTACGCAAGACCAATGCACGAGAGGACAGGGCAATGCAGAGACTTTCAATGTGGAATCGGTTCAACACTGCAGCTGGAATTACTCAGCAGTTCAGAGCTGAACACAGTAAGGATCTGTTTTGCCATACAGTGTCTTGTCATTTAAGAGAATTCAGACTGAATGCTCACTCTGCAGTGACCAAGCCTCTCATCAGCAGAAAGAATCAAAAGGCTAGACTAACCTTTGCTGAGGCGCCTGTTGTGTGAACAGAGGAGAACTGGTCCAAAGTTAATTTTAGTGATGAATGCAAGTTTAATTTGGAAAACGTTATAAAACGTCTGATGGAAAACGTTATAAAGACTGAAGCCAAAGTGCCTAAAGAAGTGGCATGGTTTTGAGGATGTTTCTGCAGCAGGATTTGGGCCTATTATACAGCTACATGGCAGACCCTCAGAACCTGTTTATCAGAACCTCCTTCGGCAACATGTGCTTCCTTCACTGCGAGCGTCTCCCAATCAGCCCGCAATTTTTATGCAAGACAATGCCCCCTATCACACTGCAAAACGGGTAAAGCAGTTCCTTGAAAGTTAGAAAGTTCTAATAAACAGCCAATATCCTAGTAATATGCATGCTAATAAGCAACTAGTTAATAGTTAATAACTGAACCTTAAAATAAAGTGTTACCAACTTTATTTATAATACTGTTGAACTTTCTTTCTTCGCAATCAAATTTCTTAGGCAATCAAAGAAGCCAGTCTCAATGGTTTATGCAATGTGATTTCTTTGGCAAAAAAAAAAGAAAGCAATAGAAGAAGCACGATAATTGTGGTGTGAAAAATCTGATATCGTGACAGCCCGTACACACACACACACACACACACACACACACACACACACACACACACACACACACACACACACACACACACACACACACACACACACACACACACACACACACACACACACACACACACACACACACACACACACACACACGTCGTGTTTCCATGTTTTATGGGGACTTTCCATAGGCGTAATGGATTTCATACTGTACAAACTGTACATCCTATCCCCCTACACTGCCCCTGCCCCTAAACCTACCCATCACAGGAAACATTCTGCATTTTTACTTTCTTAAAAAAAACTCCTTCTGTGTGATTTATAAGATGTTTTCCTCATGGGGACCTAAAAATGTCCCCACAAGGACAAGGTTTTCGGATATTGCCATCTTTGTGGGGACATTTTGTCCCCATAACGTAGGGATTACCAGGCCACACACACACACACACACACACACACACACACACACACACACACACACACATACATTATATATATATACATATCTCTTAGACATGGGAGTATGCTTGCTTCTTTATATGCTTTACTATTGTCAAGCAGTGTATACAACTGTGCACAACACAGAAGTGCTTTCCAAGGAACAGTGTTTTGGTCCCATATAGCCTTCACCCCTTTTCTCTCACTCTGAGGGTTAACACTTCAAAAGGGATTAAGGCATAGAGATGAGTCCTTCAGAAAGGAACGCAGGCACAATGGTCTCGAGAGTCAGCTCACTTTCTCATTAATTTGGAATGATTTACTTTAAATGCAGTTTAACAGCATCAGGTTATGTTGGAACATAAGTAGAAGATGAGTAAATATTGAAATAACATAGGCACAATCTACCCAAGTGTCAAAGTTAGATGCAAACAGGCTAAATAATGTGATTTTAGCCTGTTTGTATATGGAATATTTGACATTGGCTGTCTAACTTTGACACTTGGGTAATTGAACTTGTAAATTCAATATTTACTCATCTACTTTTGTATTATAATAAAGTATTTTTTGTATTTAATGGAGAAAACAAATCACAGAAGTTTAAAATGTATCATGGTAAAAGTTATGGAAAGCAACAAGCACTATTCAGACTATTACCTCTTTCTAAAATTTCTAAAATCTATTCCTTTGCTTTGTGCAAACAAGAGATTCAACTGATTCAACATCTATGAGATTACTGACAAACAAAACTCCATTCACTAACCCCTCTGCCTGGATACTTAGTATCCGAATTACATGTGCCATAACAACCCCTTTTTTCTATAAAAAAAAAAAAAAAGATTGACGGACAGAACTGCAGATAAAATCAAGACAGAGCAGCATATTCCCTGCTGGCTGAATGACCTGCCTAACTCAACATGAGCAGTCTTTACACTTGACACATAAATAATAACACTTTCTATTCTATTTCTATTATTTCTTTTATCTACTATATTAAAAACAGTGCTGTACTAGACTAACTGGGACTTGTCACAGTACATAAATATTGTTGCTCTTTTGTTGATTCAACTGCTTACATTGTTGCTTTAGACAAGACGGTCTGCTAAATGATTAAATGCAAATATAAATGCAATTTGATTGGGTATTTGGGTAGTCAGTCATTTATGTGAAGAAAGAAATTAGAACGCTATATACCAAATACACAAACATTCAAGTTATTCACCAAAAATATTCTCACAACTTGTCACATTGTCATTAATTGTGCTTGTTTTCAACAATAAAAATGATGCATTTTCACTGATTATGCACTAATGACAAAACTGTATTATAAGATGACTTAGAATATACTGTGTCAGTCATTTATTTTAAATGCATAATGTTTTTGTGTACTTTTAGAAACTTGACAGTATAAATCACCATCCACTTTCAATGAATGCAAAAGAGAAGTTTGGACATTCTGCCTAAATAACTCTTTTTATCCATGAAGGAAGAAAGAAAATAAGAAGTTGAAACAACATAAGGGTGAGTAAATTATGACAGATGCCGCCACTTGGGTTCACTCAACAGCGGTTGCTTAGCCTCGTTAAAGAAATATGAACAGTTTCGCATTTCAAAGTGAAGAAAGTGCCAGCAACTCAGTGGTTATTCGTCATCTCGACGACAGCGGCAACACTGGGCCACATGCACCGCAGTTGTATTAATATCCTGCAGATATTCATTAAACCTGGATGTGGATTTTGTGCCATCTGGCAGAGCAGCAGAGGAGCATGGAGGGATGCGAGCATTGTGAATGATCATTGTACCGCGGGGGGCAGGGACTCAATGACAAGGTCCGTCTCACCCCCTAACGCTAGATGAGTTAGCGCTAACGTGTTGAATGACAGCCATTGACACAATCTGCGTTATTAGCAAGGGAGGCCACAGTAATCTCCAGCCCAGATGGTAAGGTAATAGAAGCTACTGCCAATCAAAAGCCAGATGCTAATCAAAAAGTGCTATGCTAATAACAAAGAGGGCTATCACGGGTGTAGAAGTGCAGAGCGCATCTCATTTAGAGGGAGGAACGGAGTGTTCAGGTAGAAAAGTTTCAGCTCTGGTGCCAGCTATCTATCAGGGAGAGGGCGCAATGTCTCTCGAGCTCCCTGTCAATAATGCACTCAGAGTCTGACAGATGAGGTTGGGCTCCACGTTGAGAATACAACAATGCATATACTGCATTCAATCAGCCGCAGCTGAAAGTTCGGGGGAAGGCAAGAAATCAACACTAGAAACGGCATAATGCGGCAAAACCTTGAAAATCGACTTGACAGCGTGTGGAGCGAATGTCAATGATGATCTGCAGACAGAAAACTCATTGTCAGACTGTCGATTTGCATACTTTGTATTTATTTACTCTGCTGAGTGCTATATTTGCTCTAAATGAAAAGTGTCTGCTCTCTTTCTTTGGTCCCTATAAAGAGACAATTCTAGAGACGAGAGAGAGAGACTGGAAGCTGGCAGACAAATCTAGCCACAGCTTTAGACCGCCTTCATCAGGACATGGAAAAACACACACACCAGTTGAATTATGCATGGAAACTGATATACGAACGAAGGCTAAGAAAAGAGCTACACCGCGTAACATCATTGTGCTTTGTAAGCTGGAGGAGGTGAAAAGGGGGTGTGTCAAACTTGGGCGGTTTCCAGTGGAAAACCTCACCTTGATCTTGGCCATTAGGGCGTCGGTGGAGACAACCAGTTCCTCGACCTGTTTGCTCATTTCCGGTTTACACTCTTTGAGTCCATTCACAGCCTCGTTGAACTCCTCCATCCTCTTCCTCAAATTTTTCACCTTCACCAGGCCATCAATTCTGACACATTAGAACAGGGACAATGTTGTTGATTTTTTAGTCCAGCCTATGCATTTAGCCATGATTAGCATGTTTTTGTTTGTTTTTTACTTCTACTGTATTTCAAGGTGTAATCAAATTTGTACTTTTCTTGAAAATGGGATAGCTACATGTTACACTGGGGTATCTACACCAGGTAACTACATATTACACTGGGGTAGCTACACCCAGCTACACCTGGGGTAGCTACACCAGGTAAGGTTTAAAACTGAAAATGTACCTTTGTGAAAAGTAATATCTTTTCAAGGTGTAATGCTGGTGTGAGTACATACCGAGACTTGTGTCTTCTTTTGCACAGCCACATGCGAACAGTCTTCTGAATCTTGATGCAAGCACTGGCCCTGTAGTTCATTTTGTTCCTCACTGAGGCAAGTGAAAGAGAGAGGAAGAAGATGCTTACTCATCAACAGCATCAAACTGTAACACTGCAAAGGTGAATGGGAGGTTGTGGGATGCTTCTAATTGCTTTCATGAAAGGCAGTTTGCTGGGGTTATGAAGGGTGACGTACATTTAATAACTGACAGTGTGCACCACTGGACCTTCTTCCAGCGACTGCACACCAGCCACTTATTGACCCGTTTTACAAGCTCGGCCAGGTGCTCCGGATCAGACTTCATGATCTGGTCGAACTCTGCAAACTGAGGCAAACACACACACACGTTGAGATTTATGCAGCTGCATTCTGGTTTACGAGGTGCCCATGTGGGCCAGCTTAATGAAACAGGATAGCGGTTTTAATGGTCTTGTATTATTCTAATGCTCATGAGAAATACTGTGAGAAATTATCACCTTCCCGGGACGGAAAAAAACCCTGGTCAAGCCAAACTTGTAATCGTTCTCGTTGAGGCCCAGTGCTTTAAACAGAGCCTGCGGAAGGAGACAATACAATCAGACAGTGGAACGCATACTTTATTAAATGGCTTTCAGAGATCAACAAGAATGGCATTACGGTCTCGGGCCAGTGCTTACGCTATTATGTTTCAGGGTATGTAAAAAAAATTATGATGAAGTAAACATTTTACATTTAACTGTGTGTGTATGATTAAAATGCAAAATACTACTGATGATAAACCACTATAATTTATCATGGAAATCAATGAGGGATTACTCTGTACGTGCTTTAAAAAGAAAAAAAGGATATGAAAGGTCATATAGTCTTCATCTATCATACTAATCCTAATTACCAACACAAGCATATCAGATGAATCACAATCAGAATAGAATGAGATGCTAAATAAACAATAGAGCTTTACTTTGCAAAAGAGTCGCGGATCAAGCCTTGTGAGCTTGTTGGGCATGTACTGCTTGTACATGTTGTAAAGCTCATGAAACGGAGCTCGGGAAGGGAAGCCACCCTGCATCAGGTCCAGCACTGATACCATGCCTGAGAGGAGAAGAGAAGTACAGATAATGTAGCCCTAGAGCTGAAGCATGAACCAAGTTTACAAGGAAGATTCAACATCTTATTCTTAGTAATGTGCAGTCAACCGGTACCTGAACACTGTGTGCTTGCCTTTGTCAACAAAATTCCCAGACTGAGCAGAATAAACCTAGACACAAGTACTTACTTGCTTGCTAGTAGGCAAATAGCTGACAAGTTCATGAGTCAAAATGTACCTCATGTGATCCACAACTAGTCAATAAAGGTATCACACTATTTGGCTAAACGACATTTTAGTGCAGCTTCTAAGATATATACCTACTCGATAACACTCTCTATGAAGCCTCTATTTATAATGCATTATAATACAAGAATAATGCCTTATAAACAACCCTATACTATGTTGTATCATCTGATAAATATTCATAACAACAGTTACAAATGACTGATGACAACTTTATATATGGTTTTTTTTTTGTTTGTTTGTTTTTTTTACTTTGCAAAAGTAGAAGTAGAATGATACTTTGCAGTTTTTAAGTAAACATGTCAAGATATGAGACATGGGACATAAAAGATATGAAACTATGGGATATTTAATCCATTATAACTTAAATGGTTTAAAATCATGTCGATTGCGAGTTATAAATCATCATACTCTTAATACAAACCCAATTGCAAAAAAGTTGGGACACTGTACAAATTGTGAATAAAAAAAGGAATGCAATAATTTACAAATCTCATACATTTATTCACAATAGAATATAGATAACATATCAAATGTTGAAAGTAAGACATTTGTAATGTCATGCCAAATATGGGCTCATTTTGGATTTATGAGAGCTACACATTCCAAAAAAGTTGGCACAGGTAGCAATATGATGCCAGAAAAGTAATATGTACATATAAGGAACAGCTGGAGGACCAATTGTAACTTTTTGAGTCTCTCAGAAGTCAAGATGGGCAGAGGATTATCAATTCCCCCAATGCAGTGGCAAAAAATAGTAGAGCAATATCAGAAAAGGAGTTTCTCCGAGAAAAAATGTGAAGAGTTTGAAGTTATCATCATCTAAATTGCATAATATCATCCAAAGATTCAGAGAATCTGGAACAATTTCTGTGCGTAAGGGTCAAGGCCGGAAAACCATACTGGATGCCCGTGATCTTAGGGTCTTTAGATGGCACTGCATCACATACAGGAATACTACTGTAATGGAAATCACAACATTCAGACTGCTTCTAGGAATACTTCTAGAAAACGGTCAACACAATCCACCGTGCCATTCGCTGTTGCAGGCTAAAACTCTATAGGTCAAAAAAGAAGCTATATCTAAACATGATCCAGAAGCACAGATTTGGTGCAAATCTGAAAACATTTGGTGCATCATAAAGAGGAAGATGTGACAAAGAAGATCTAAGACAGTTGAGCAACTAGAAGCCTGTATTAGGCAAGAATAAGACAACATTCCTATTCCTAAACTTGAGCAACTTGTCTCCTCAGTCCCCAGACGTTTATAAAAAGAAGAGGGGATGCCACACAGTGGCCTTGTACCAACTTTTTTAAGATGTGTTGATGCCATGAAATTTAAAATCAACTTATTTCCCCCTTAAAATTATAAATTTTCTCAGTTTAATCATTTGATATATCATCGATGTTGTATTCTGAGAAAAATATTGAAATTTGAATCACAATTTGTACAGTATTATTACTGTTGTTAGGATTATTCATGAGATTATACAGCACATTATATGGTTAAGTATGTATTATAATGAATTAAGAATATCTTTATATGTTTATAAAAGTAGGCTTCATCTAGTGTTATAATGCATTGTACTTTAAAAGTTATAACCACAAATAGGTAAGTATTATAATGTATTGTAACTGTTGTTATGATTATTTATCAGATGATACAACATATTATAAGTTTTAAGGTTGTAATGCATTAAGAATACACTTAAAATGCATTATGATTACAGGCTTCATAGAAAGTTTTACGATATACTCTTCTGTCTCTTGCCAGAAAGTTTATTTCTAAAACTTTGTCAACAGCCGATTTAATACAATAACAAAAACCTTCAAAACACTTGTGTGGTAACGCCACCTCCAAAAGATAATGAAAAATCAGTGGAGCTCACATTTAATATGGCCGCTCCATAGGCAACCCCGGGATTTGTTTAAAAAAAAGAAAAAGAAAAAGATAAAAAAAGAACGCTTCCAACTGATGATTGCTGTGTATGCTGTGTGTGATGGGTTTTCTTAAATTGAAATATTTGAAGCATTACCACAAGTGCTGCAAGATGAATTGGAAAGTGAAAAAAACACCTATATAATCATATACATACCCGAGCACTGCAGCTGAGACAAAATCTGAGCTCCTTCAAACTGGTGGCTCACCATCTTCAGATTAGGCTTCACACAACGGATGAAACTAGAGCCCTTTACAATGCATACACATGAGAAGTTATTAAATTTTAACAGAGAACAAACAATATTGTATTTATCACTAAGCATGACAAGAAGGCCATATGGTCTGGTCACATATCTAGGATTGGAACAGAAATAAACGATAGCACGGTAAACCTTTTTTAGAGGTACACATTGAAAGGTTTGGGGTTGGAATTTTTGATCTTATGCTCACCAACTGTGCATTTTTGAAATAACAAATACAGTAAACAGCAGTAATAATGTGAAATATAACAATTTAAAATATCTGTTCTGTTTTAAGAATGAATTACAGTTTTAATATGAATTTCTTCAGTGTCACATTTTTCAAAAAATGTGTTTTTGTGGAAACTGTGAAGCACTTTTTTCAGGATTATTTGATGACGAAAGTTCAAAAGAATAGTATTTATTTGAAATAGCGTATACATCTTTTGTAACAGTATGAATGTATTTCCTTTTATTTTAAAACAAATTACTGCATCCTTGCTTAATAAATAAAATTAGCTTTTGAACAGTAGTATAAATGGGAGTCCATAACAAATATTTTAGTTTCTACTATTGTTAGAAACTCACAGCAGTTTTTTTTTTTTGCATCACAGTCTGTGAAAGTCCATACAGCCTATTCTGGCCAATTTAGACAAGGAATATACAGTCATGTGAAGTAAACAACCCCTTTTTTTGCTGCTTTAATGTGCCATTTACCAGTGCCATAAATCAGCAATTGTTATATTGCATTCTTTGCTGTGCCTCCTGGTTTGTGGCATGCATTAGACACACTCAGAAATAAGCAAAACAAGTGGCTAACATTTTTTAAATAATGAATAACCAATGAATAACATTAAATGCATTACTCACTGTACTGCGAAGCTTTTCAAGTAGAAGGTTCAGTTGGGTCTATGAAATTTGATCAGAAAAGAAAATGTGAGAGTGAATCCTGTACATTTTAATTAAAGGGGGGGTGAAATGCTGTTTCATGCATACTGAGCTTTTTACACTGTTAAAGACTTAGATTCCCATCCTAAACATAGACCAAGTTTCAAAAACTAATGTTGGACGTTTGATAGAGTATTTCTGTGTTAAAAATACTCCTTCCGGTTTCTCACAAGTTTCAGAGAGTTTTTTTCGAGTATGGGTCGACTTGACGTTAATAGAACGGAAGGTCCTTGTATGGGCCGTACGGGCTCTTCTCCCGGTAGGGTGCGCGCGCGTGACTAGAGCGAGAGAGAGGAAATGCACGCCGTAAACAGTCTCTCAGGTGCAGATCCAGTCCTCCGTGAAGACTTATGTCGCGCGCCGCGCTCCACTTTATTCCTATGGGTGACGTCGAGCGACTTCAACGCTTCAGCACAGCATTCCGGGAAGGCAGCGCTACATTTGAACCGATTTGAACGCAGAAATGACGGGAAGCTTCAAAGCATCGCTTCAGTCACGTCTCAAAGTGTATTTCCACGCCACTGCTGTCACAGGACTTCACCAAATCATACCAAAGAAGTGTGTTTTTGACGGAGCGGTCCCAGCGATAAAGGTTCGGTCCTGCTTTGGAAGCAGCCGGTGAGTAAATCTGCTTCAAATGTCTCTGCTATTGGCTCGCCGCGTGAGTAAACATCAGTAAACGACACGATCGTGTGCTTCGTCATTCAAATGCGCTAACGGTTACTCCATTGTTGTTCTGTATAACGTTACACTAGTCTGACTCTGACGTGCAAAACCGTTTTGCTTGCTACTTCTAAGGTCTAACGTTAGTCACATACAATAGTCCATAAACCAAATCATGTCCTCATACACTGCGAGTAAAGACACACAAATGTTGACAGGCCACTAAATACAGTACATATCACAGAGACGATCGTCCTGATGTTGCTGTTTCTCCTGTTCAATTTATTTCTGCCTCAGATTTGATTGTGGATCATTATCTGTATTAGCCGAGATAGCGATGGGTTTCTCCACGCTTGAGGACGTCACCGCTTTGTTCGCGATCGTCATTGTTTAGCTCCGCCCACACGATACGCCTCCAGGTGCTCGGTTTTTTCCGGAAAGACTCGGTACAGCCTATATTTCTTTTATAAATATGATAAAACTAAAGACTTTTCGGAGATATGAAGGATGCAATACTACTCTATAGGTACTCAAGATTGACATGAGATTGACTGAAACTGAGTGTTTCACCCCCCCCCCCCCCCCCCTTTAAGAGCATTTGTGTCTGTATATAGAATCATTTTACACCGTGGTAGTATTATGCTGCCATGCAAATGCTATCACACATTTAGACAGGAAGTCATAGACATGTATTATTCTGCTGATCAATACCAAGTTCAATAAATCATGATGGTGACAATGACATGGTGATGTGTTTACAGTGAGGGTTTTCTTACAGTATGGATTTCAAACAACTACAGCAGAGACTAAAACTGTGGCAGCCACATTCACACAAGGACAAGGTAATGGATCAAGTGGGTGAAAGAGGTTGAAGGGTAAGGTAGGAGAAAGTAAATATCAACATTTGTTCATGAGGTTGTGGTGCCAGCACTGAATATTTCAGCCAGGCTTACCCTACAAAAGCTTCAGTTTGTTTCTCTCTTTCTACATTTATTTCAGCAACAGAACTTTTCACAGGGAAAGGTTGAAGAAGCAGGAGAAGGTCTAAGAAAGGAGGATGGAGAAAGGGCAAAAGTTACAAGCAAAGGAATTAGATCACCAGGTATGTCTCTCACAAAAGCTTTTAAAACCTACAACCACCAAGAGGAACACAAAGAAAACAGTGAAATATCTAGCGGCAAAGATGTACAGCGGTCCAAAGACAAAACCTTGAGAAACTCCTAATCTGAGAAAAGATTGTAGCCTTGAGGGCTTAGATCATTTTGTCATATATTCAGACATATTAATGCCTTTGACAATATGTGTTTTCTGGCTTTTAGGAGAATATAGTTCAAAGTTAAAGGGTAGATTCACCTTGAATTTGTTTCCCACACTGATAAAGCTGAGTTTGCCAGCCTTCTGCTTTGAGTCCTTGGAGTTGGAGTTGTTCTCAAAGAGATCTCGGACAAACTTGTCCTTCGACTCACACACCAGGCTCTCCAAAGACATGTGGAGGGCGTCATTATTCTTCTCCACAAACTGGGTCTGCTCACACACATACGCAAAATCCACAGGGCATAGAAATAAATACAAAGTCAACCACACAAAAAAAAATCCAACAACTCTACCAAAGGGATTCCCCCAAGTCCCTGATTGTTTTTACAGTGTGGAAGAAATTAATTAACCTATGATAAAGACTCTCACGTTACAGAACTAAAACAACACAATGGCTACAATACATAAATTGTATTTTGAGTTTAGTTTAATTGAATTTAGAATGAACTGAGTGAATAGGGGACTTACAGTCTCATAGCACACAGCACCAGCGAAATGTCTTACAATGAAACCTTCATCATCTCTCAAATTCCTGTGGACTGTAAGCTTTGACTTCCTGGGCACCTGAAAAGACAGCCCACACAGAATCCATCTTTGCAGCTGAGTGACTTTATGACTTCATGCCTTAATATTTGGGTCTTGACATTGACAGAATGTCAGAGTAAATCATATAATAACTGTCACAAAATGCCCAGGTCATATTTAAATGGCATGCCATATATCAAAATATAAATGAAATAAATAATATTTTACATTAAGAAAAAGGAGCCTAATTATGCATTGTGACATATTTTCACAAAGCACATTAATCACTCCCAAATCTCAGAAGTCTATTATAATATAATGTCCCAAAAAAGCGTATGTATATCTGTTGTTGTTTTTTTATTTTGTTTACTTTATTAAAGGACAAAAAAGTACAAAAAAGCATGTTTGCTGTAATAAGCCATGTAGAAACATATAGTAAGATGAGGAAAAACATTTCCCCCTTAAGAACATAATTCATTTTTACAGCTAAATTGTAACATATTTTGAAATTATGTTAGCAGATAGTATATATAATATATTGTTCAGGGAAATTAGCAATAATTGCTAACGGAATTCTTGTAACACAAAATTGAAAAAGGGCCATCTTTTCCCACTATAGTAAACTGACTCCCTACCTAGGTCAAAAAATGTCAATTACTTTACTGTTTGATTATGATTTCTTTTTTCAAAGCCATGGTCTAAAAGGGTTGTCCAGTTTATTATTGAGTAATGCATGTGTTTTGGGCATAACATGTAATAAACCAATTACGGTAGTCTCACTCGTTGTGGACCAGCCTATAGGCACATATTACTAACGTGTTCTTTAAATAACAAAAAATAATAGTGCGCCATTGACTTTAGACCAGGTTTCAGTTGGTCAATGGTGCAGTAATTTTCAGTTGCCTCAAAATAGCAGCACGCCAACAATGCACCTGAACACACCTCGTTTTTTGACCAGCATGAACGCACAAATGGGCACGAGAGCATTCACTATTAAAACAATGTGGTGCAGGACGTGAAAATGATAGCTGCGATGGGCTGAAACTAGCAAAAAACACTTTGTCGCGCATGGCGCCGCACTGTGCTGAGTGTATGATAGGTACCTCTAAATTGATGTATGCATTTTGGCACTTTAGATGAATAACGACAGATCAAATGAATCCCATGCAGACAAAAATATACATTATTATTTTATTTTATACATTAAATAACACTATATGATTTAATGAACACATGCCATTATTTTCAGTCTCATCTTACTCAATCTTCCACTAAATATTAAACTATTTACCAATCCTTTAAGATAACTTCCGGATGACACCGAAGGCCCAAACAAAATGCAGAAAGTGAACATTTATTTGGTGTTCAGAAGGATATTTTTTTAATATATAACTGAGATGGAGTACAAAAATATCCTGCAGACTTGCCAGCTTTTCTTTGCTATAGATAGACTTGGCTGTTGGAAAAAACCCAAACATAGCTTACAGTGAGACGGAAGTGATCTTTGTGTTTGCTGTGAACTGTCTCTGCAAAGTGCTGATCACTGGGCTGGGGAAGACGGTTCTCCTCATCCAGAATATCCAAGACACCCACCAGCTTTGCCTCAACCAGATCTGCAAAGCAAAGTCACAGAGACAAGTTCTGGACTGACGAAATAAACTTTTCATGCAAACGAATATGAGGTGAATAGTGAATTAATATATTCAATCCCCCTGCAGAACGTATTATCCAAAGTGAAGTAGGACTCAGCCAGTTTAATGGACGAATGCAAAGTCGGTGGGCACAAATGGACCTTTCTGATAATCAGTGCGAAGGTATCCGTCATATGCATAATTCATCTGAGACGTGCACAGGTGAGAGAGGCGCGGACGCACAGTCATGTATTTGCATGAGCAGACACCAGAGTATAAATATAAGGTGATTGATGTGGAGACAAGCAGGGAGAGGACCTGCATGTCCATTTGGAAGTCACAAGGACATGTGTTGCATCCCCATCAGGAGAATTAGGAAAAGCGGAGCTGGTGAAAGAAAAGCAAGTCTTTCCCCACTGAACAGAAGGGACATCTGTGATGCAGGTTATGTGTTCCTACTTTTTCACTACAGACACCACATCAGAGGTGAGATGTTATGTTAAGCCACCTGCAAACTGTACAAACTCACACAAGCTGTTGAGCTTTGATAGCTAGGGCACCAAAAAAAACAGACGTTGTACCTTTTGCAATGCATAGGAGGTCGATCTTCGATAATCGTTAGGGGTTCAAATACAGGTCGATTAAAAAGATGAAAGGCATCGGCTCTGATACCTCTAGACAGCAGACTTCGGTCTGGTGATGGTATTTGCATTCAGTGACTTTCTCTATCTGACTGGAAGACTTAGGTCGAGTGATCACTTTTAGAGCAGGCAACAAAAAACTAAAACAGTGTGACCTCTTCATCTTATCCCCTGAAACCTCTCCGGTGGGTTCAAGAGTGAGAGAGGTCCCTCCTAGGATTCATTCCAGTGTTATCTCAGGCCCCCAGCATGCATTTCTACTGGAATATTAATCTTCGGCATGTTTTCTCCAGAGAGCAACAGACATGGCAATGTTTACGAATAACTATGTTGTCATCTGGAACAGTTTGTTGACATTTGAAGGACATAATCTGAGAAGAAATTACATTTGCACTGTAACACATTTTGGATTTAGAAACCCCTAGCATTTCCGTGTGTGGAGGACATTTAAGTTTCTGTCTATGGGCCAGGGTGCATCCAGAAATGACTGGAATGGAGGAAGGTCATTAATATGCAGTGCCAAAGGGACACTGACCTATGCAATCCTGATTATCAACATAATGAACTTCATTCACTCCCAGGCCTTCTTTCTGATACAGCTCTTGCTCCTGGGAAGAAAAAACAACAACAAGATAAACGTGCATCGGTTTTTGCTGAAATTGGGAACATGGTTAACTTAATCTGCTGGAACAAGAGCATCTCATAAGAAGTTAAACTGTAATTGTTAAATCGGAAGAGTTGTGTTACAAAGAAAGAATAATACAGATGAAAAAGCTTCGTATCAGTTTAAAGGAGGCCATAGTTATGAGTCACTGATCGATACTAAAAAAATCCCAATAACATTCATGACTCACCTCTTTCAGTATGCGTTCATTAAAAAACTGCTGCAGCTTTTCATTACAATAGTTGATGCAGAACTGCTCGAAGCTGTTGTGCTCGAAATACTCTGAACAGGAATACAAAAAAAAAAACATTTTATGATTCATGCATTAGGTATGTCTCTAAAGGCATTTAACAGTTACACTATTACAGAGACACTGTTAGCGAGAACCAATTACCGTTAATCCTACTTCATATTCCCAAACTTATTTCTGCATAAGACAAGCTAATAGCTAGTGAATCACTACATCCTCTATATATTCAATCAGTCATATTCCATGCTATGCTTATTGTTAAGGTTTAACATTAACTCTATTGACAGACAGCATATGTTACCATGGGAAATAATTCCAGTTTATAAAAAAACAAAAAATGACAGCTATGCACTTAAAATGGATACATGTATTCTCCATAGATGTCTTTTGTATTGCATGCTTAGCCAGTATAGGGTAAGTTACTCTAAACAAATACTTAATTGCAAGCTACTAATTACATCTTTAAAAAAATATTTAGATTACTGTACTAACTACTCTCTCTAAAAAGTATGCATTACTAATTACTTTCCAAATCCCAAATCAGCTTTGACCAGTTGAACAATACAAGGACTATTTCAAAGGCTCTTCATTCTATTCATTCAAATAAGTAATATAAGTAACATAAAATTGCACAAATTGTTCTTGAACTTACCAAAGCAGTTATAGAGGTTATATTAAAAACATACATTTTAAGATTAGAAATTACATTTTGATGTTAAATACAGTAGTTCTTTGCTCCATTGTTCTGTAGTCCATACAGTATTTAATGCAAGGAATCAACAAAAATCATAAGTATCCGAAAAATTTGGAGTAATCCCTTACTTTTCAATGTAAAAGTCCTCAAATGACAGTAATTAATTACTTTTAATAATGCATTACACCTAACACTTTGCTTAACTGACTTGATGAAACTAATAAACTAATGAAAATTAAGAAATGCAGTTCCAATTAATCATATTTTTTTTACATATCATTATCATCTCTTATATTTAAAAGTGAATTTCTTTGAAATGTCTTCTTTTTTTTTTCTTTTTTTTTACAAAGTTTTGATAAATTATTTAAAATAATTTATATTTAACCAAGATTGTTCCAAGTGCTTTAAAGCTAGTCAAAATAGTTCAGAAAGAGCGCTGTCGTTACATACAGTAGGGTCCAAAAGTCTGAGACAACACTGAAAATCTGGGAATCACAATCTACCGTAATTTAAACTATTTTAATGAACAACATAAAATGAACAAGAAATATACCGTATAAGATTCTTCACTTCAGGTCCCAATCAAAATTAATAATACTTAAATATGTTGTTTCGCAAATAGTCTTAAAGGTTTGAAGCTGACTGTATTGAAGGCTAGGTTGTCTCATTTCTCAGATGCATAATTTCTCAGGTTGATATAATTGAACATTTAAAAGCCACTGAGAACAGGTAAACCAGGAGATTCAGGTGTAAGACAATGTGACCTGTCCATTACGGCTATCTCACAAGCTCACCAAAGCCAGCGATGTCCAGCACGCCGATGAAGTTGGAGGACGTATCAAAGGGAAAGCACTGGTTGACCCGTTTGACCACATGATCAAAGAGTCGGCTGTAAACGGCTTTGGCGAGAGCATCGCGGGCATTGTTGGCCTGTTCCACCTTCAGAGGCACCCTGGAGAGGAGCAAAGTGGGACAGGAGGAGTCAAAATCTGGGCCAGGGCTTCTTCTAATGCCACCTCATCAATACATGTCTATTCTGTTTTACTCTGTCCAGCTTTGCACTCTTAAGATAGTAAGAAAACTGTTTTAGCACTCCAAGCAAAATATGTAAAAATATTTTAGGGGAAAGCAATGCCAATGAGGAATAATTTGAGTCAAAATTTAATCCATTTTCCCCCCATATTCCATTATGATTGCAGATGCTCAAGGCTGCTGAAAATCTCCTCTGTATAACTGTCGAAGAGCATTATTGTCGGGTCAAATAAAGTACAAACTAATATAATTAAGATTTAATAACAAAAATGTATGTAAGAGAAAGAGTTTGGTAAAGTGAAAGGGGGTTGTGCCTTTGCTTGTATTCATAGGGACAAAGGCAATTTTCTGCTTTTCTGAGAGCTAAAGGTTTTTTTTTTTCTTGTTTCCAAAAAAAATCTTAAGACTATGCAAAGGAAATGTTTTATAGAATGCAAATAACTGGGTGTAAAAGGCCCAAACTTCTTTTAATGCAAAAAAAACTTTATTCCAGCATCAAGTGTATATCATCAAGTTGATAAAAAAACACGACTAATTGGTCCTCTAGAAGATTAATTACATAATTAAACTAAAAGCAGTGCAGAGAAAAGGATCAAATCAAACTTACTTTGCAGTGGAAACTTTGATAAATGTATACGTAAAACAAACAGCACTTGAAATCCCGGTGTAGCTTAAAGGGCTTTAGATGCAACAGCCAAGCGATATTACATGAAAACACAATAAATCTCAATAATACATGCCTGTTAAAGCAAAGCAGCTCATAATCACAAGCCACAGTGGCTCCCCACTATCCTCAGGAGGCGTACGGATACCGGCAACCATCTGAAACTTCAGAACTAGGTGATAAAACCTTATTTCACTCTTGAAGATGCTGTCCCGCTGTGGGAATACCTGCTGTGTGACTCTTATTGCCTGCGCAGTTAATAAAAGCTGGTCTTGGCTCACAATAATCTCTATGATCTCGAGTCTGCGAAATTGCTTTTCATTAACTCGCTTTTACGCTATTAGTGTATTCCCTCTGTAGCGTGCGAGTCGAGAGGCTGCTGCACTCTTCCATCTCAATGTCACCTGCTTTGTTGCATTTAACAGATTTTTTAAAAATCACAATGCGGCTCTGAAATGAAGCTCTCTCAGGTTCAAGCCGCTGCCCTCTCCAGTGTCCAATTGCAAGGGTCACTGTAGCCTTGTTTGAATATGGTCTCAATAATTTTCCAAAAAAACGCATATTGCATATGTACGTGGTTGTGCATCTGTTCGCAGTCAAATGAGGAGGGCAGTGAAACCTCCTGCGACTTTGATTCTCATCATACCTAAAAGACCCCAGGCCACTCCCTCAGACAAACATCCATTATTCATGCAGTGCAAACACTCCCAGTCCAGCATCTGTGCTTGGTTAAATATTAATCCACCGAGCACTGCCGTATTATTCAGACACCACAGAATATAAAACCCCACCTTGGCAACGGAGAATGGAGCATGTGATTCAATCGAGGCAATCGAGTTTTTCCAATTCCTCTCCCCTTTGACAATCGGTGTGTGCAGTAATTGGACTGTGGGTTTTACATGTTGAAAGCTGAGAAGAACGGGGCTTTTATTTCACAAACTTGCAAACCTGAGTCTTATCTTTGACTGTTAGGAGAAGTAGTAGTGTGGAAAAAGCTTCTTGATACCTCAGCCTGGTCATGCAAGGCCTCTTCTCTTACGCGATCAATAAAAAAAAAAGCACATTCGTTTAAATGCTGAAGACTTTCGATGGCAACTAGACTATTACGGCCCCTCAGGCAATTTAGTCTATGCCACATTTGATTATACTGACCATATCTCTAATGGAAAAGCTGCGATTAGCTATTTCCAGCTCTCCTTTCGTCTGTGAGCGGGCCACCGGTAGATTCATTTATCAGTTATTTGAATGGGGAGAAATGATGAAATGTAATACTAGAAGACGTTTCGCTGGGAGATTGAGATGTAAGGAGAGTGTGGCAAACACCAAGCAGGGCTCTGTGGTGACTTTTGATTTGGGGGCAGCCTGTTTTCTTTCTTTTTTTTTGATTATCAAAATGGGGGAAAAGGGACAAAACAGGCTGAGCAGATGTTAGGGTACACATATGGGGTCACTCACTTGATGACTGTGCCTTTGGCGCCCCCTGCAGTGGTGAGCATGACCCTGGTGGTGAGGCTGACTCTCAGGTCGTCCTGGTCCAAGCCGAGTAGCTCAGCACAGTATTCAAGAGTCTGACTGGACTGGTTCTTCAAAATGCAGCCACCTGAGACCAGAATTTTTAATAGTCATCTTAAAACGTTTCTTATGCTATGTCTAGACAGCACAGAATTCTAAATGTTTCTTTCGTAGTTGCTAATAACCCATTCCCTTGTTGACAAATTAGGTCAAAATATATCAGAATCAACAAGAGACTAAGATAATGGAAAAATCTTGAAATGCCTTGTCATGATATTGCGGCATTTATGTTGGATTTGAAAAGCTTAAAGGTGCCCTAGAATGGAAATCTGTATTTACCTTGGCATAGTTGAATAATAAGAATTCTGTACATAGAACTAGCCTCAAACACCATTGTTTCCTTCTTCATATGTAAATTCTGAAGAAAAAGAGCACTGAAAACGAATCCCAACATAACACTGACTGTGATGTAATAGTCAGGATCATTAATATTTATGCCTCCCCAAATTTGCATATAACCAGCCCATGTTCAAGGCCAGGCGGTATTAACGTGGACCTGCATCGAATCAACAGAAGTTCTGCAGGAATTGTGAAGATGAATTGAGTAGCCTTCTCAGAGGACATAACTGTCAACAGGTATGGTTGATGTTTATCTATAAACAGATACAGCACCAATTGAATTAAAAGTTGTTAGTTTGCTCTGACTAGGGTCAATTTCGTTAACGAAAATATAATGAAAAATATTAATGGACAACCTTTTTTTCCATTACTAAGACAAGACGAGATGAGACAAACGCCCCTAAACGATTATTGTGACTATATAAACATGCAATATTGTTGATGAAAAAAGACAAGAATACAAAGTAGTTTAAAAAATAAAAACTTTTCGGCAAACTGAGCATGTATTCTTTCCAGTGTTTTACTTAAACGTGTGCAATCTGGCAACCATGTGCACGCGCTCTCTCTGTCTCTCTCTCTCTCTCTGTCTCTCTCTCTCTCTCTCTCTGTCTCTCTCTCTCTGTCTCTCTCTCTCTGTCTCTGTCTGTGTCTCTCTCTCGCTGTGTTTCTCTCTCTCTGTGTCTCTCTCTCTCTGTGTCTCTCTCTCTCTGTGTCTCTCTCTCTCTGTGTCTCTCTCTCTCTGTGTCTCTCTCTCTCTGTGTCTCTCTCTCTCTGTGTCTCTCTCTCTGTCTCTCTCTCTCTCTCTGATGATCTGAAAACACCAATAAACAAGTAAGCTGCATTTCAGCAAGTATCATGTGTTCTGTCAGGACTCATGAGCCACTTGTGCTGTTTGCAATCGTGTTTGTTGAATAACTGCACTTGTTTGAGCTACTGGAATGAGCCAATCAGAGCAGAGCTCAACATTATTATTCATGACACATAAGGCAAAAACAGACAATTTCATTCTAGGGAAAATTTCTAGGGTTGTAAATGGACCTGTAAAACCGTATCTGGAGAATTTTTGCCCTTAAATAAGAAACATGCCCTCTATGTAGATATCAGAGAACAATTTAAAATACTGTTTCAACTCATTCTAGGGCACTTTTATTAACATTTTCAATTTTTTTAAAAATTACATACGGTTCAGGTTGCACTACAATATTTTTTTAGTTTTTTTTTTAGTACAACCATGTCCTAAAAGGTGAAATTATCTGATATTTTAAGAGACTTTGACAAATGGCCATGAGGGTCTGTAGGGAGTCCTCTTTATAAAATTAGCATTTTTTGTTTAATTCTGTTATTTCTGCATTTTTTCCCTCCTCATAATAAAAGATTATGCAAAACTACCTAGTTTTCTTTTATTCAGTTTTTTTCTTCTTTTATAAACCTTTTTCAGAGCAGCACAATGGCCATGAGAGATATACTTATTGTTTTCAATGCCATTCAGAGTAAAGAGCTACATAAAACTCTTAGATCACTTATAATTTTCCACAGCTCATGCTGTCTACTGACATTTCTTGGAAATATATTGTTGTAAAGTTTCATCAGCAGAACAACTCTAAAACATATTAAATAACAGTACAACCTGAAGAGATATCTGTCTATCCCTCACAGCTTCACTTTAAAAATCAAAAGACTAAGTTAGCGCTGATGCGAATATGATGTCTATATAAAGCCATTATATATATATATATATATATATATATATATATATATATATATATATATATATATATATATATATATATATATATATATATATATATATATATATATATATATATATATATATATATATATATAATGGCTTTATATAGACATCATATTATATATATATTGGGGCTGTCAATCGATTAAAATATCTAATCGCGATTAATCGCATGATTGTCATGAGTTAACTTGCGATTAACCGCAATTTAATCGCACATTTTAGCAATTGTAAATGTATCTTAAATTAAGTTTTTAATACTCTAATCAACATGGATATGGACAAATATGCATGCTTTATGCAAATGTACATTTATTATTAGTGAAACCATACTTATTCAATAATAATCAGCATGAAGATTAGACGTAGCAAAGGTCATAGATGTTTATCTAAGAAATTGTTCATGTCTCTTAAGCCTAAACTTAAAACTTAAGAGTAAGTAGTGATTTCTCTCATTTTAAGAATATAAAGGGAGTTTTTACACTGGCAGTTTAATTCAGACCAGGGCACAGTTTGTATGAAAAATTGGTAATGTGTACCAGTGAGCACACCAGAACCACACTATACCTGGAGGAGGTCAATATTCCACGAGTAGGAATATAGTGCCCCTTTAAGAGATCTGCATTCCCTATTGAACTGCCGGTATGTTCAAGGGGGTAATCTAGCGCTCGGAAAGCGTTCCACCCATAGGGGCTGCCATTGCTAACCAAGCCATCACCTGCTGTTAACATCCCATTGACTCCCATTCATTTTTGAGTCACTTTTACAGTGAATAACTTTACATCTTTTAAAGACACCATTTGTCCATTGTTTATTTCTAAAGAAACACGACAATGCATAAAAGGCTCCGTTACCTTGTATCTTACACTATCGCCCGCAGAAGCTTTTTTTGTAAAAATAGGCTAACGATTGCGTCATAACCAACGCGACTCTGTTGCACAGTTGAGAAATTACCGTATAGACCTGAGGAGACGCTCGCAGGCAATCTTTTACTGTCTATGAGACAGTCGGGGGGACGTGGAGACATAAAGTCTGATAAAGTCAAGGGGGAAAAATGGGGAGAAGCCCATAGTGAGCCAAAAGCAACGGGAGAAAATATTTAAACAACGGGATTCAGATTTCACTTTTCACAACTACTAGAAGACTTACAGCTGTCCGACAGGAGGCTCACGTCACATCTACGTCGTCAAGCTCAGTCTGAGCCTCCGCAGTTCGCTCAGCCATCAGGAAGTGATTGCTCCTTTACTGACATCACTTTCCGCCGTTGAAGTCAATGGGATAGCTCTGTCCATTTTTTTTACTGTCTATGGGTATTTTGTGTGTGCGCACCGAACTGGGCCGCGATTCACGTGGACAGTGTGAAGAACACGGACTCGGGAGCGCGCTTGTTCAGGAAAGTAACCTTTGCATTCGTTTTAGCCGAATGTAATGTATTTAGTTCAATAAAACACATGTACTCTAAGCGGTGATGGTGTTAATGATTTACTCCAGACATGAGCGAGTGTGAGCTGCAGTGCATCGCGCTCAGACTGCAGAGAATGTGCTCAGTGAAAAAACACACTTTTCTTTCTGATAGAAAAAAAATTAGCATAGTCTAATAAAAGTTAAACAGAAAATATGGTAGCTTATGTAGGCAATAACTGCACTTTTGGTTTAGAATATAAATGTTAATGTCAACCCTTTTCTTTCCCTATTAATGTTTGCTGCTGCATCCTTTGCGTCTTGACTGCTCTCACTTTTTCCAACTATGAGCTTTGCCACGGATTAAACAGAAAATGTGCGCTGCGTTAACGCGCATTAATAAATTTAGTGCCGTTAAAATGAATTTGCGTTAACAAATTAAAAAAGCTCATTGTATGAGATTCATGACTTGAAAAGTGTGCAAACAAATCTATAAAAGCACACTTCTTCAATCTCATATATCTTAGCTATTTCCAAAAATATATGCTCATACATATTAGTCTTCAGGTCTCCTGCAAGACCTCTATAACATTAGGCTCCATGTTTTTCAGCTAAAAGGTATCTCAGGACAGCATCTCCATTGTAAGCGAGGAAATGGAGCAGGCCAGAGCAGTAAAAGGTGTTATACCTTCATCAAAACAAATCCAGACGCAAGTCTGGCAACACTAGAAAGAGCCCCCTTACCACCACAGCAGCTCTCTAATGAGGTCTTTTGAGTTGGAGGAGGTGTGTGTCTGTGTGTGTGTGTGTGTGTGTGTGTGTGTGTGTGTGTGTGTGTGTGTGAGCCTGTTTATGTGGTTTATGAGGACACAAATTTGTATAACTACATGGGTATTACACTGGTATTACACTATAAATGTGGTTTATGAGGACATATCAAATGTCCTCATAATTCAAATGGCCTTAAAAACATACTAAATGATGTTTTTTTGAGAAAGTAAAAATGCAGAATGTTTCCTGTGATGGGTAGGTTTAGGGACAGGGGCAGTGTAAGGGGATAGAAAATACGGTGTGTACGGTATAAAAACCATTACGCCTATGGAGAGTAGGCTTGGGCGGTAATACGGTAAAATGGTATACCGCGGGATCTAAAAATAGCAACGGTATCAGTTTCAATACCGTCAAACCGTCAAAAAAAAACAGATCAACTTACATATTGCTGATCAACAATTAATTATTAAATATTTAATAAGTTGAACTAATTAAACTATTTACATATTAAATACTATTTATTTATTAAATGCCTAAATATGTGTATGCGTTGTTGTGACAGAGTGGATAGAGAGAGAGAGAGAGAGAGAGAGAGAGAGAGAGAGAGAGAGAGAGAGAGAGAGAGAGAGAGAGAGAGAGAGAGAGAGAGAGAGAGAGAGAGAGAGAGAGAGAGAGAGAGAGAGAGAGAGAGAGAGAGAGAGAGAGAGAGAGAGAGAGAGAGAGAGAGAGAGAGAGAGAGGGAAAAGACGGCGAGTCGGGCACTGAGTTATTCGGTCTCGAAAAAGAACACAACTTCTGCAGTTTGGAAGTATTTTGGGTTTTGACGGTAAATACAGACGAGGCAATTTGCAAATTGTGCAACAAAAAGATGACCGCGAGAGATGGAAATACCTTGAACCTAAGGGCGCATATCCGAAACCACCATCCACTCACTGCTGCGTGGATGAAAAACTGAGCGCACCCTCGGACTATGCTGTAATATTGCCGAAGCCTTTTGTCACACAGCTGGCAATGTAAGCAATAAGCATGAACTCCACAAAAATCAAGTGGACATGGGACTCACAAAAAAAAAAAGTCAATTGTCTGACAATTGTCTCATAACGGTAAGCATAAAACGTGCAGAGAGTTTCTCAGGGGCAGGGGCTCAAATGTAAAAAATAAAATAAAAATATAGGCCTATATATATATATATGAGCCAAGCCAACAGTTTGGTGACGCTGTCTGAGCCTTACATCATAATGTTTTAATTATTCACGGTAATACCGTATACCGAGGTAAAATAGGGAGGAGGTTTGACGGTATCAAAATTTGGATACCGCCCAAGCCTAATGGAGAGTCCCTGTAAACCACATAGACCAACATGTGTGTGTGTGTGTGTGTGTGTGTGTGTGTGTGTGTGTGTGTGTGTGTGTGTGTAATGAGGAGAACATCAGCTCGTGCATGATGCTTTCCCTGACTAAATGCAGATGCCGCAAATTCAGTAAACAAAACTAAATTGGTCATATTTTGAAGTCTCTTAAAGGTTAGTTTACACAAAAATGAAAATTCTGTCATTAATTACTCACCTTCATGTCATTCCAAACCCATAAGACTCATCTTTGGAAAACAAATGAAGATATTTTGAAGAATGTTTGTAACTAAGAAAATAGAGCAACCATTAACTACCAGTTATTGGTTATTAACTTCCCTGTAGTAGTCAACGGTTGCTCTATCTGCTTTGTTACAAACATTCTTCAAAATATTTTATTTTGTGTTTAGCAGAAGAAAGAAACTCATACAGGTTTGTAACAATTTGAGGGTGAGTAAATGATGACAGAATTTTCATTTTTGGGTGAAGTTTCCTTTAAAGCTACACTGTGTGATATTTTCTCCCAACTAGCGATGAAAAGGTATGACCATCCAGCGAATAATTTCTGATCCTCTCACTTATGATTTCGTTTGAACTCATACGGTGGCCGATTTAGTCCAAGATTAACATGGCAATCCCCGTCTTCACATTCGACACGGGGCCATCAAGTGTTAAAACGCGAAAGCCTAAAGGAACCCCTTTAACCTAAAGGAAACGAAAGCGGTAAATCTCTTTTTATCCTAACTGGCTTTATATCAACTAACACAACACATTTACTGTCTGTTTGTATGGTTTCTATTTCTATGATGGATAGCTCCGTCCAGAAATGAAATCTCATTGGTTGTATATTAAACATGTTCTGTTTCAGGACAGAAATATAATTTACGCTTGAAAGTTGTCACATCATGCCAGGTGTAATATTAAATAAAAGCAAAGTTGTTTGCAAATGTTGGATGAGGTTGGCTAATGTTTAAGATAAGATTTAGATTTTTTTTTTTTTTATACAACTGCTAAATGAATGGCTACCAGAGGTGCTTCCTGTCTCTTCAAAGTCGATATTGCCGAGATGAAGGACGCCAGCCACCACTCTGAAGAGATTGAGCTTCTCTGTGTCATCCAGGCCGATTTTCTTCATGGCCACCACCATCCTGTTGAAGTCTCCCAGGTCATCAAGCAGAGGGTCCTTCAGAGCACCCACTTTACCGTGCTACGAACACAACGGACCATCAAGAGACATGTCAACAATAACCACACATCACACATGCTGCAAGAGCCTTTAAAGGAAATGCAGTGGCACTGCAGCTCTAATCAGAGATCAAAAATGTATACTTGAGGAAAATATACAGATCTAGATCTCTGATTAAAAGGAGGAAAAGAAAACAAACCACACCTGGGGATCCGAGTGTGCCAAAACTTCTCTTTTTTTATATTATTAAGAAATATATATATATATATATTATTTATTTATTTATTTATTTTTTATTTATTTATTTATTTATATATTAGTCATAATGTATATACCCTTATGTTAGTCATTCTAAACTTGAATGACTTTCAATTTTTCAGTTTGAGGAATGCTTTATGCTGCAGGAAAAAGAGCAACATAAACATTCTTTAAAACTTCCCTGTGTTTAAAGGATACAAGGGTGAGAATATTACGTCATTTTTATTTTTGGGCGAACTATGCCTTTAAGGTCACCGTCATACTGATAATCTGCAGTCTGATGACACAGCAGATCACACCACTCTGACCAACACTTTCATACCCATAACTACAAGCACCCCTTACAAAACTACTATTTCACAGAGAAAGACTCATGCATATTAGCTTGCAGACCCATGCACACACTAATGATCCATTTCATGCACAGAAACCCAGAAAGCCAAAGAATGTAAAGCATGAAAAGCATTTAGAAAGGAGGACAACTGGTAAAACATCACCTTATGATCCTGAATTTTAAAAAGATCAGGGAAGGCAAAGACACATAATATTCAGTTAGAAAACAACAGCTATAAACATTACAGTTATTAGAATAGTGAAGCTCTGTTCCAAAACCTACATAGGCAGCATTATGATGAAAAAGCTTTAAAATAAACTATAACAAAAAACAATATACAAGATATATTATAATTAAATTTTCCCTCTCCTTTTTATTCATAACCCAGGGTTTTCAGACTTGGAAATATGTCTTGGAAATAAGACACGACAAGTGTTTTGTATTCAAAAAGGTTGAGAACCACTGGGTGAGTATTGGTTTAATTTTAAAACAATTTCTCATATATATTTTGTTCAGAAGAAATACCTGAATGCACAGAGTGCATTTTAAAGGTACAGTTTGTAGTATTTATGAGGATCTATTGACAGAAATTAAAATTAATATACATAACTATGTTTTCAGTGTTGTATAAAGACCTTAAATAATAACTGTTATGTTTTTATTTACGTCCCTAGAACGAGCCATTTCTATCTACATACACCGCGGGTCCCCTTACAGTGAAGCCATCATTTTGCGGCGTCATGTTTCTACAGAAGCCCTAAATGGACATACTGCTCTACAGAGCACTAGATACTTTCTGCTGTCTCAGACGTCAACATCTTTGTCCTGTGTCGGCCCCAGTAGCTTCTCTATGTGCTTTGAAAGGGAGGGGTGAGTGGTGGGCAGTTGCAATTTTTAACCTTACCACTAAATGCCACTAAAATCTACACAGTGCACCTTTATTAGAGTTATTCAGAAATCATAAATACACTGACATCTAATTCAATACCAAAGTGTATCACTAAATATATTGTTTAACTTATGCAAAAATACAAATTTTAAACTGTTTCTGTGTGCATTGTATTTTTATGCTTATTAGAGTATCATGCTGTTAGCTTAGCAGCATGCTAATCTAACTCTTGGAATCAACTATTAATCGAGTCAGTTTGATTGCTATTTTTGCCACCTTGGTTAGGATGCAGTCTTAAAAGACAGCTCACAGAGTTTTGGACAAGAGCCTGAGCAAAGAAAAATCTCAGTTGATTCATAATTAAAGATGGATTGCATAAATATCATAATGCCAACCCAAAGTCATTATGAGATTCAATTTTTCAAGGATGAATTAAAAAAAGATGACCAAAAAAAAAAAGAAACACAGGAAAAGTATCATCTGTGAATTTGGGGTAAAAAACTATTCTCAGTTCTTCGTCTGAAAATGTAGTGAAACAGACGGTGTTAGCAAATGAACTACTGCATTAGCAGAAACAGCAGCTAATGAATATCTCATCACCTCCACAGGGATTCAACACAACGATGATTTATAATAATGGCCCTTGATAACAATAACATCAATTGATGGGCTCAGTCTCAAGAGAGGGCTGTGTGCAAACAACACAACAACGCTGGAATTTATTACATTTTACATAATTCATCAAAGACGTGAACTAATTTCTGAAGGTAGCTAATTCTATTTGAAGCAAAACGGTGATCCTGCACCTTTAGATATTTTTTATGTCCCCTAGTCTTAATTTTTACTAGATGAACAAACGAAACTGCAAGGATCTGACTGTATATCAAACATGAATTTGAAATCTTTACTACAGCTTAGCTTAGTGCTGTTTATTATTTCACATTTGTCACAAATGTGTATCAGCAAACAGGAAGAAGGAAAAAGATTCCTCGCGGTACTGACCCAGAGATTCCCAAAGAAAGATGATTCTACGTACCTCAGGACTTTTCCTGTTTTGCATGATCTGTTTATCTGAGTCCTTGTTTGCAAAGTATCGGGTGCAGCCGCGATTCAAATACTGAGTAAAACACAAACACACAATGAGGTAAGTTAATAAACGAGAGCAGAAACTACAGAAATACATTCATAATCATTGTAAAGCAAATATGCCATCTAGTGGCACATCTACAGCTTTATGGTATCACTTATGCAAAGGCCTGAAACCAGTTAACCCAGGCAAAGGTATTAACGGATTTGATTTGATAAAATGCATTCGGCATTGTGCTTTGACACAGTCTGTTTGCTATAGCCACAGTTGTCAAATGACTTTCAATGCAACAATTATACTTGGTTTATACTTGGCTTGGTTAAATGATTTCCAGCTTCCTGTTATACAATACACAGGAAACTGACCCGGAAGTTTTCCGGAGAGTTGAGATGAAGCATGTTTCTGATTTCCTCCGTTGCCCCTGCGCAGAGTCTGTAAAATATATGATAGTTGCGCTCTTCTGGACTCTGCATGCAAATCCGAGACTTCTCCAGCAGATAGTGCGAGACAAAACCGCCCACAACTGCGTTCTGAAGACACGATGAACAGAATTAGTAACTACGTGAAGTCTTACAGAGGCCACACTCTTGTCTTCAGACTACGACAAAATTTACCTTCTCATTAAAATGAATTTCTACGAACTTTCCAAACCGACTGCTGTTGTTGTTCCTGACTGTCTTTGCATTTCCAAAAGCTTCAAGCAAGGGGTTGGCTGAAAGGAATAAGACATATTACAAACATATATTTGCATCACATGCAAACACCAGACACTACTGTGCTAGACAACCAGTTCTAAGTTTCTTTGGAGAACCTACCTTCAACAATCCTCTCATCTATATCTTGACCTGTTCCATAAGATGTGGTTAAATACCTGAAATGAAACAGATACCGTATCAAAAAATTATAACATTAATGACAAAAGTGATCCAATTAAACATACCAATAACTTTACTGAGCACTGCAACCTGCTGCTATTCTATTCTACTATAGAATAGTCAACTATTTTTTATGTTTTTGAAATAAGTCTCTTATGTTCAACAAGGCTGCATTTATTTGTTCAAAAAGCTGTTTAAAATAACCATTTAATTTTAAAACCATTTAAAATAAATTTGAATATAGTTTCAAATGTAAAGCATGAATTTTTAGCATCATTACCCCAGTCTTCTGGGTCCTTCAGCATCCTTCAGAAATCTTTGTGATAGAATGAATTTCTTCTCAAGTAATATTTATTCTAACATTATTACCACATCTGAAAAATCAGATGCTTATTAAGGATACCTACCAACTTTTTTTGCAAGCTTTGGCACAATTTGTGGAGTAATCATCATATTCTGGGCCCTAACATACACCTGGCTCAATGCAGCAGCAGGTGCGGCGCAAAGTGTTTTTTGCTAGTTTCAGCCCAACGCAGTTATCATTTTCACGTCATGCACTATTGTTTAAATAGCGAATGGTCTCGTGCCCATTTGCGCGCTGGTCTGAAAACGAGTCTGGTCTTTTTTTTGTTATTTAAAAAGCATGTTAGTAATATGCACCTATAGGCGGGTTCATGGCGCATGTAGAGCAGCTCCATTTGTGTAAATATTAAAAATAAAAGGATTCCTCTCCAGATAAGTCTTCTTTTTCTGCTTGCAAATTCTACAACTGGCTTTTGAAGGAATGGAAGATGAGACTCAGATTGCTGATTGGTTTATTGCATGTTAAAAAAACGAAAACACACACATTACTCATTAAGAGAATAGGGACAACCATTTTAGACCATGCGCGCCAACCATTTTCCCGTCGTTAAACTAGCCTGGACTCCCTAATTGTACCTGCACCATGCGCTTCAGACCTTGCGCTTAGATCGTTAAACTAGTGTCCTGAGTCACTAAAATTAAAATTACAATCTGTCTTCATGTTTTTCCAATGTTTGTATGTCATATCCAAATAAAATGTCTCAATTCACCTCTGGGAGGTGTGTATCAAAATATATAAATAAATTAGTTAATTAAATTGGTCCCTTGAATACATGTAGGACTAAAGTGTTTTCATCATTCCACAAATAGATTGAGAGTTATCACACCTGAGAACAAACTTTGTGTTTTCTGTTTTTCCAGCACCAGATTCACCAGACACAATGATGGACTGACTCATCTTCAGAACTTTCATGTCTCTGTAGGCTTTATCCGCTGAGACAGAGAGACAGACGTTTGTCAAAATTGCTGTCAATACAGTAGTTACTTTAAGAAAAGCCGTTAAAAAAGACTGAAAGAACTAAATCCTCAAGTGTCCTATTAGACGGACATTCATACGTCCACTCACCAATAGCGTAGACATGAGGGGGAAGTGTCCCCAAAGAGCGTCTTTGATAGCTCTTAATGGACTCTGGGGTGTAGAGTTTAGGGATGTCAAAATACGGGTTCACAGCAATCAGGATGTTAGCCACAAAAGTCTGAAATAAAAAATACAGCGTCTAAGAACATGAAACATTGATTGTTGGGTGTGCCATTTTGTATTTGCATTTTTCCATATTTTCGGAAAAATAGTCCTGGACCAAAACTCTTAAATTACTCAAAGCATCGTACTGTCATGTTAGCCACGCCACGCAGAGCACCGCTACCTCACAGGACCTAATTAAGTGTATTGGGTAACTTGATAGCGTCTGGGCAGAATTCGCTGGGTCATCTGAGACGTGCAGGCACACTAGGGCAGGGCCTGGGCAGACTCATGACAGGCTCGTGCGCTGTGCTGATGAGCGTGCGCTGACAGCCGGACTGGCGTCTCTCAGACGAGGGGCTAATAAGGGCCGCTGGAGCACGACAATAACATGCCCATCAGCTCCATACCTACAGGCATGCTTGCCAATGAGATCTGCAGGGTTAAACATGAATCTGGAAGCTCAGTACTGCCCTGAGGTGACTAAGCAAAATAGGTGATTTAAAAGATTTAATACCCCAAATCTGTTGACATTTTAATAGGGCTGCAACGATTCATCGAGTAACTCGAGTTAATCGAATCAAAAAAATCCTCGAGGCAAAATCATCTGCCTCGATGCTTCGCTTAGTCCATTTAACTACACACAGATATTGCAGAAAGACATTTTTTGTGTAAGGACTCGGAGTATGAGCGGATTGCGGTTATATCCGCGGTTCAGGTGCATAAACATCCCAAAAATTGCAGGTGGATGAGAGAAATCGTTAATATGTTGATTTTAATAAAGACGGAACTCTCATATCACGCTAAAACGCAATGAATGCGCGTCGTTCTTTAACTTTCGTTTTCAGCTCATGTCGAGATCAAAGACCGCAATGCGAGAGAGAGAGAGAGCGGCCGGGCATCAGCACTGGTCATATCATTTAGTATCGCTGTTTTTAAATGAAGAAAACTGTGTGTTGAGCTTCAGGATCCGACGCTGAACATTTAAGTTTAATTTGCGGCAGTTCACGCGTCAGCTGAGGAGATACGAGCAACTCCAAACACACGAACTCGATTGAGTTTGCAGCTTTGCACATGGATCACCGTCATTGTGATGTGTGTGAAATCTTTAATGAGACTTTATATATCCTACTTGATAATATCTTCGAAAAAATGCACCATTAGATGTTCTCAATACTAGGCGCATTAAACATCAGAACCAGCTGCACGCACGTGCGTGTGTGTGTGTGTGTGATGAGCAATAGCGCTCGTCAGAGCTCAGAGCTGCGTGCTTTCATTGATTTGTGTAATTTAAATATCACACTTTAATCATATTTATAGCTACTAACTTAAAACAAGCTGTGTTACAATGATGAATGATTAGCTCAAAAGATCAGCATGTGTGATGTACTTTAACTGAATTAAACATATCTCGCGTTTGATCACGTTCTAGCGGTTATTCCTCCGTGTGATGTATAGGTTGTCGACCCTGGTTTATGTAAATAAGTGTTTTTGTTTTGTTTAGCAACCTACTTCAGTGTAGCTAATATGTGACGATAGCATCGCGCTTAACACGGAGGATTTGAAGTTGTGACGATCTGGTGCGGGTGGATGGTTTGCTTCTAACAGCTGATTCGGTGACGATAGAGCTGATCCGCACATCTCTTCTTCCAAGTTAACCTGTCCAATATGTTTTGCTTCAGTAAAGGAGTAAATAAGACAGTACATGCTTATGTCATGCCTGAGCTGAAGCTGAAACATGAAAGTTAAGTTGCACAACATAAATACAATGTTTAGTTATTTATATTATTTATAGAATATTTATAGAATATTAGAATATTTATATTATATAGAATTTATAGAATATTTATATTATTTATATTGGCATTATTGTTATTTATATTACTACTATTTAGATTTATTGGTTGTAGGTTTAGTTTTAGATTGAACTATGTTTACCTTTTTAAAGTAATTTGAAATAGATTTGTATTTAATATAATATGGCAATTGTATGCATTAAAATTGTTTAGTTTCACAGTTATTAATGTATACAATTTCAGCAATAAAACTAAATTTTTCTAAAAAGAAAACAAATTAGATGTTAATTTTAAGATACCCGTCTTATTGTCTCTTATTGCTCTTTAATAAAGAAAAAGTAATTATTACCCGATTAATCGATTAATCGATCGATTAAGTGGTAGATTAATCGATTACAAAAAGAATCGATAGCTGCAGCCCTACATTTTAAACATAGTTTCATTAGAAGAGGCTTTAATTAATCAGACAATCAATTTGTTATACATGTTTAAAAGGTGATGTGTGTAATTTAAGGCTCTTTTGGTGCTTTAAAAAACAATAATGGTAATTTATTATTTGAACATTGCTAATGTACATTTGAGCATCCCAGCCCGCCCAATACACATTGGCTTTAACTTAATGGTGTGAGCTTGGAACAGGACTATCTGTTTGTCCAACTACTAGAAGACAGGGGGGACAGGGAAGACATACGGATCCCATCTACTTTATCTGTGCCTTTGGCTCCGGAAGCCTTTTCTCCAATAATTTTCCCCATTGTGATTTCAAAAAAAGTCTTCAATAAAGAGTTATAACTATGTATCAAACTAGCCAACCATGAATTTTGCTAAAGTGCCCATACCTTGAGTCTGTACAATTGGACTATGCTTATGTTATGTGTTGGCCAAGTAATCGTTTATTTGCGCAGTTTTGACTTTAGAAAAGGCATAGAAATGATGAAAAACAAGAATTCAAAAGAGGCATTTGACTTACATAGATCAAGTCTTTGCTGTAACGGATACAGATGTTGTTTAGAAGAGTGGCCTCATTCAAATACATAAGAGAACCTGGAAGCCAAGTAAACATGAGCCCATCACTCAACATCATAAGCTTAAGTATTTAGCTTGATACTACTGGCCGATGCACTCCAAAGAAGTTATATACTTACAGTTGTCTTCAACGTGTTTGTTTACATCATCCTCAGCAGGAAAGACTTGACTGATGGGAGCCAGGAACGTCTGCAAAGTCAAAATGAGCATCATCAACTTTGTGACCTCTGGCCGAATGAAAAATCTGGCCTAACAATGCGTGTCTACATTCACTATTTATCCATATTAATAAAAGTTCACACTGTTTACGACCACACAGAAGATTAATGGGACAAAAAATAAGGCAGCCGTTTGTTCTCTCATTTCCGAGTCTGTCTGGTTACTTTCACTGAGCTGTGAAGCTATAAACATTCAAGGTCTTCATACATTACGATTGCGCAAATGACACTGAAGAGAGCTGCTGGGTCAGCCATGATTCATTGTGTCTAATGGCAGTCATAATGCAGAGAAGAAACAGTAAAGTCATGTTAATGCGAAAGGTGAGAACATAAGCTGTAAAATCCATTACATCACACATTATAAGACACCCCAAACTGCCCATCACATCGGTGCATTATTCAGAGCGAGATGAGACAAGCTGACCTTTCCCAGAAAACCCATCTCTTCCATGCTGACGTTTCTGCTTTACATTATTCCTCCACTCGCTCATATTTATACAAGCCATTTGCATTAGAACCCAACTGGAAAGATGTTATCTGCCTCAATGTCATCAACATCATCTACCTCTTTGACCTGAAAACACTTACGACCTTGATATATTCTAGTGTGGGAACTTTTCACACACTGTTTACCATTTGTTAATAAAAGATAATGCATCAATGACAACTAAGAAAATCAATAAAATGTAATAGAAAAATTGTAAGTTATTTTAAATTTAGTCCATTTATTTTTTATTAAAGACATTTTGTGGAATCAAATAAAAATTACAATAAAATTTTCAATTCTGTAAACATACATACATACATACAGTACATACATACATGATCACACACACAAACACATATATATGTTATACACATTATATATACACACAAGTGTAGGGGAATAGACTATATAGTTTGTACAGTATACAAATCATTACTTCTATCCCCATAAAACATTGAAACTAGTTTAGTGTGTGTGTGTGTGTGTGTGTGTGTGTGTGTGTGTGTGTGTGTGTGTGTGTGTGTGTGTGTGTGTGTGTGTGTGTGTGTGTGTGTGTGTGTGTGTGTGTGTGTCCTATCTTACAAGCCATATCTTTTTTAGACCAAATATATTACATTATTTAGTCTGGGAAAATCCTCACAAGGTGAATTAGTCAGGTTTTTCTAATCTTCTGGGACAGTTTCTGAAATATCTCCCACTACACACACAGTGTCGCCATCTCTAAGGGAGATGTGGATTTTTTTCTCTAATGAATATACCCTTAGTGTAATGTGATCCGCACACCTGCAGCAGGTAGAGCTTATTACTTATTCAAAGCCCCTGCAAGTGACACCCTTACATGGAACAGCACTAATTCTACATACACATTCTCACATTTTACCTATTGCTCAGATACCTGAAGGCCTTTTATACACATCATGACATGAAGTTAATCATGCGTGTGTGGGAAAGACTCAGCACATCGATAGAAACACGGATCGCATGATCGCCTGAGGTACCCTGGGTTCAGCCGAGGATCATCACAGGTGCTTAGCAACTATGTTTTTCTTCGTATACACATGTGAGGCATGATAAAGCCATAGGATAAATTTCAAGGGCAGGAAAGCTGATGTCTTACCTTTCCTCTCTGATTGAGAGGTTCTATGGTGAGTGCATCCGCACCAATGTCCACTATCATGCCCAGCTGGAACCCGTCGGTTGGGTGGGGCGCCCACACAGGCTTCCCATCCTCCATTGCACCCCACAACTACACCGCAGCTCTGGAAGACACACACAGGGTTAAGATTAAACACAGATTTGGCTGACAGCATGCAAAGCTTCTCCAACAGAATCTGTGTTTTGTTTAACACAAACCATGTGACTGTAAACAAAACATATTTTAAATTGCTGCAAGTGGAAGTCAACAAGGTCATCTCAAGTAGATGATTGTGATGGAAATAACAAAAAGTGTTACATTAGCCACTTCAAAGTGATTATGCAGGATGTACAAAAGCAAACTAAAACTAGATATCTTAAGGAAATCTGAGGGATGCTTTCCCACACAAATCCCACTTCCCACTTGGTCGCATTTTGCCTCCTAGAATTTTCAAATTGGTCATAAGCAGCTGTTACTCTCTGCTTATTCTCCATGGTAAAATAAACGAATAGTGAGTTTACCCCAGCCTAGAAATCTAGACGCACCCTAGCGGCAGCAAATCTAATCTTTCGCGAGTATAATCTAGCAACTCTCAATACAGGTCTGAGCTGTAAAAACCAAACTCTAGTCAAGCCAATCACATTGGCCCTCATTTATCAAAAGTGCGTACACCAAATTTCCAGCGTACACCTTGCGTACACCCAAACCCACTGTGACTTTGAGATTTATCAATATGGACGTTGGCGTATGGCACGCTCAAATCCTACGCCAGCTCAGGAGGTGGTGTACGCACGTTTGAGAAAAACAATTCCTAACACCACAAAACGCACTGAACAAAGATCTGCTATATTATGACCCACTGTAAAAAACAAAAACAACATAGTAATTATAAACTTCTGTGTTTATTTTTGTGCAACGTATTCAATGTTTAATTTGTGTTACTATAGGCTACCAAAGCATTTGAGGCATGTATTCCTCCAGTTGCGAGTCTGTACGGCAGCTGCGCACGGACTGGGACTGAATAATTCAGACTGACAAAATAATAAAAATTACATTCTTCTTCTTTTAAATATTAATAAAACAAATAATAACGACATTCTTCTTCTAAATAACAATAAGCGTCATTAATAATAAAAATCATAAAAATATAATAAAAAGAATCTTACAAATTGTCATGCAATTATTAATGTGAATGAATGGTACTCCACATCACATCATCATATCGTACACCCCAATACATGTGCCGTGATATGAAATAAAATGCTAATCGTTTCAAAACATGTGCTGTAAAATAATGCACTGTAAGGTAGGCATAATTTATCATCCAAACAGCTTTAAACTGCTGGAATGCGCTTCTCAACCTCCACACTATTAACAGTACTCGTAATTTGGGTCCATAATTGTTTGTTTTTTTGGTGCCTTTAATCCCACTCTTTAAACTCCCAAATAAAACAATTTCGCTTTTTTCCACTTCCCTGGTAATTGTCTCGATGGGCGTCTCAATTATCTCACTAGTTCAGTAGTCAGGGCACTGATCAGGGAGTCAGCCCGTTGACTTATGTCCTAATCAGTGCCCTGACTAGTGGACTAGTGAGATGATTGAGCGCGCCCGATCTCCACGTCGTAGAAGTTTCGCTTCTTTGCCGTCTTCCGTGTGTCCATGGAGTAAAATGAGGGCGTGGGGGAGGCGGAGACTTGAATATATAGGGGCGTGTTATTCTAATGACGATCGTTTTCAGCCGCGGCATTTATTAAGGGCAGGTACTGCGTACACCTGGATTGCAGAGGTGCGCACAGTTTCATAAATCAGGCGGTGAGAGGAGTGTAAGCATTAGTGTTGTCACGATACCAAAATTATGACTTCGATACGATATCAGACTAAAATATCGATATATCGATACTAAATCGATACCACAGTAAAAAAATAAATAAATAAGATAAGATGCTTAATATGACAACAGAACTTGTTATTATTCATTGTTATTTATTACTAAAAATTCATGTGGCCAGCATGTTCCTTAGGGTTGGGCATCGTTTTGATTTGAACAATTATTGATCAATTGATCAATTACTATTAAAATTATCTCAATGTATTTTTTACAATGGGGTAATTGTGTTACAATAGCTTACACACAGCACAAGAAAGCTTGATTTCGAATGGTAAATTGAATTAAAAAAGACGAGTAAACAGTAATAAAATAAGAACAAATAAACAGATTACAAACAATAGCACAAATAAATGCAATAGAATAGAAGATACAAATGAAATAGACTGCTTTATTTTTTCAGGTAGGTCTAACATTCAGATAAGAAACTGAATTTAAAAAATGCATAGTAATTACATTTAAAACAACATTGAATAATGTTCTTTGTAAAAAATTCAATAGCGTACAGATTAAACTATTAAAGTTACACAAGTTGATCAGTCAAGAGCAGTGTGAACGTTTGTCTTTTTGTAGTTTGAATAGCAAATGACTGCGGTCCCTTTAAGACTAACAGACGCATGGATCCTAAACACTGTTCCTGTTACTCATTCTTCCTGAACTGTTTGCGACTGTGCTTACATTAATACTCTTCCAGATGTGCACTGATAATTCTTTGAGTGTATTTGACCAATAATAAGCTGGAAAAGGAAGCAAATGTTTGCACTTGTATCATGTCAGAGGCGGCTTTATTACGGTAGGCTATGTGTGTGTGCGCTTCAGATGTGGAGCATGAAATCTGCGGGGATTAGTAGAATTAATTTATGTGCAATCCCGCGCGAAATTCAGACCGATCACTCACTAACACTAACACACTGTCATGAGGAAAAAGTCCAGCAGAACGCGCGTTCGCCCGCTTCGCCGTGCTCAGAGGTTAACCAGGCTGAGTGAGAATATGCCGGTGTGTGTGTCAACTCGCTGACGGTCAGAAAGGAGAGCGCAGCTGATATCGATACTGTAAAAACTGAGAATCGTATCGTTTCAGATATTCCAGTATCGATATATATCGAAATATCGATATTTTTGACAACACTAGTAAGCATAATCTTACGCCAACATATACGCCCATTTCCACGCAAGATTGATAAATGAGGGCCATTGTGTATAGAGTCGGTGGGCAGGGCTTAACATAATCACGTTAGAGTTGCGCTTGCGTGCTACTAGTAAACGCAGAGGCTGTCGAACGGCAGTCTTTCGAATCAGCTCGCGACTTGGAGTTAAGCGTTTCTCTGAGAAAAGAACGGCACTGAAGTCATTCTTAGAAAGGGAAGATGTGTTCAAAGTTTTGCCGACCGGATACGGCGAATGTTTAATCTATCAACAAGCGCCGCTTCACATTGCTCTGATTGGTTGTAGCTCTATCCAAATGCGTGCAGAGGGAGTTTGAAAGACAACCGTTTATCCCGCCCCTCGGATTGAGCTGTCAATGGTGAGTTTCCAGACCAAACATCTTAATGTAGGTCTGGCTTGTCAGGCTAAGTTTACCCTACAGCTGGGAAAAAAGTATTGATTTTCAGTTGGTGAATGAACAAAGCCTTGTAATATGCCTCCCTTTTTATATGAAAAAGTCTGTTTCAAATTCTGTCATTTTTATTATGAAATTCAAACAATAAATACCATTTTGCTAGCTTTTCTGTCCAAATTATAATTTTTTTTTTTTTACATAGCTACTTTAATAACACATTTTATGAAACTATTTAAATGGGTTGTTTTTTAAAGAGGAAGTACATCTCCTTAGCCATACCCCGAATTTGGTTCACCCTCCGCCTATGAACACAAGCCACACATTCGTGAATTCTTACATTATAACCAACAGATTGTAAAAAAATATATAAACGAGATTCATTGTACAATTAAGACAGCTTTATTAATCATAGGAGTTTTCACGAGTGCGATTCAGTGAGCTTGCACTAGATTGACAGCCTTAGAAGTCAAGAGTTGAGCACTCGCTTTAGAATGTGTATTACCAATTCACAATCTGAATACAAGTTTAGCTTTCATGCTGCTAAGCACACAGCAAAATTTCTAGATTCACAACCGTATTTAAATGCGAGACTGAATCAACATTTTTTTAAGGTACTTAAAGTTGCTGTATGTAAGAAGTTGAAGCAGCTAGTGGTTGAAATGGGTACTGCAGTTCAAATCAAATTCAAAATACTGTTTGCCCACGGGATGCCAGTTTGAGGACACGCAACAGGAACGAGCGCAATTGACAATGGAAGAGAAGAAACTTACACAATAAGGTGATGAGTTGATTTATTTTCGTTTTAATGTGCTTCCGCCGTTCATAGAGATTTTTCGATGGATCCCACAAACAAAAAAACAAATAAACGGCAATACGTTTGACAAGGGCTAAACAATATAATATTAGTCATAACAACATTAGTCATAACTTTTTATTTCAAATGCCGACAATGTCCATTGCAAACATTGCTAAAATACAGGTTATTGTTGGCTGTAAAGTTTCATATCCTGTCACAGAGAACACTGAATGCATCGTAAATGTTAGCCTATCCCTATCATGGTGCTTGTTGTTGTATTGTATTTTAAAAAACAATTGCAATATTTGCAATTAACAATAATCACCATTTTATTAAAGTTTATCTCAAATGTAACTACAGCTTACAGGGCTGTTTGTGTATATATATATATATATATATATTTTTTTTTTTTTTTTTTTTTTTTATGAATATTATAACACAAGTGAAGTACAAAGCTCTGTTTACAAAATAAATTATTGGTTAGCAGGCAAATATTACATCGTGACCATGAAAACATTTGAATGTATGCCAGTGAGTGAGGTTTGTAAGGCCACACATTTATTTTGGCTATGGCTTTGTGTTCCGTTTTGCGGGTGGGTCACTTAAATTGTCCACAAATTTAACAATATTTAAATATTTATAATCTTATTTTCGCAAATCCTCACCGTCTCACCCTCTCACCCTCTCTTTCCGCTTATTTTCTTCCTACTGCTTGTTAGTGCCATTCCCTTTTAATTCATATTATTTGTGCATCTTTTACTGTAGTAAAAATATATGTGTGTGTGTGTGTGTGTGTGTGTGTGTGTGTGTGTGTGTGTGTGTGTGTGTGTGTGTGTGTGTGTGTGTGTGTGTGTGTGTGTGTGTGTGTGGACCTTTTTTTTTTTACTTGCTCAAACAACAGATGGCATTGTTAGCCTAAACTAACCTAATAATTGTATAGAAATAGCTCTTGGGTTTCTCTAGTCACATTCGATTTTGACACAGTTTGTGGCTGTTAGGCAAAGCAAGACATGTCAAGTTTATTTGTATAGTACAGTAACCTGACCATGACAGTAGGGGGAAAAGAAAGATATCATGGCCACAAATTAAGAATCTGTTCCCATGACAAATTAACCCATTCCCTCGTTTTAGTTAAAGCGTGGCCACGTTGTTCTAATTTGTTCTTTAGTTTTAATTGAACAAATTAAAGGGAACAAATAAATGAAACGTGGACCAAATTAATAAGCCGTAGAAATGAATTTAAAAATTGTAGGAATAAATTATTAATATTTATTTTTTATATCTACTTTTTAAGCATTTTGTTTGGGGTTTGAGGGGTCCTGTATTAATATAGTGCATTTTTACAATATCCAATATAAAAGTCTTGTGTGGAATTCACTTTTCTGACCATTTACAAACAGTTTCATTTGCTTTGGAATATTGGGATGAAAACATGAAGATATGAGACAATAGATTAACTGTGCTGCTCATGTCTCAAAGAGCAGAGCCTAATGGATGATGAAATAATTATCTTGATGGGGAAATATAGTTAAACTTGACATAGTTACTAAATTTATATTGCTTTCCATGTTCAAGGACATTGTATTGTTTCTATTTTAATGCACTTTTTAAAGAGACTTAAATCACTCTTATGATAAACTTATTCTTAATCGACCATCGTTAAGATCTCAATATAAGTGCTTAGACCTGGTCACTTCATACTTCATGAAAATACCAAGTGTAAACTCCCTCCAAGATGCATACGAGAAGGATGGCAATCGGATCACTCAAACCTTGACCTCAAGAGTTTGAGTGATCAGATTAAATCAGCATATGGAAGTCTGGGAGCCCCACAATCATCACGTGTGCCAGATAGGGGTCTTTCTTAATCATGCAGTCTGTTCAGACTGTTTATCCAGTATAAACAATATTAATTGTGATCGTTGGCTTAGCAAACACCACTATGGCTAATGTTATTATCAGAGGTAAAAATGTGCTCTTTTATGCCACTTAATGATGTTTTGGAAAATTAGTCAATTTTCAAGCAAATGTGCAATCTACTGTGGTTCAAGGACTGTGTCATCTCGACAACAGTTCTGTTGAGCTATTTTAGTCTCCTGACCTCTCACTCCATATGTTTTTTTGTTTTTTTCAATGATCTTGTTATTCCTCGTATGGGCTTATCCTGTAATAGTGGATTTAAGCTACTGCTATTTGAGACATCTTTATCTGCACAGACTCTCCTCTTGAGAGAACAGCTGGTGGCCCTATCTGATCACTCTCTGATCCTACAATAAACCATAGACTTCTTACAGTGTTCGATATAATTCCTCTTTAAGATCAGGTGATTTATCTGAAGAGCTGGATGACAATGACATCCGCTAAGATCCACGAGATCCCGCTGGGTGCCGCAGACTGCATGACCTGTAATTGAACTGCTGTCAAAGTCTACAAAACTAAAATGGTTAATCACAAGAGCATTATTATACCTGACAAGATAACAGCACCGAGTTCTCGTCAAAGATGTCTGGTGTGCGAGTGAGGTACTAGGACGTGATAACTGCTCGAGGTTCGGTCCAGAGCAACATTTCTCATTCTCTGGCGCTCTTGACTATGGCCTGAACCCAAGAATTCCCCGCGGCGCAATTATCAATTGTCAAGCATGCTAACTAACCTCATTACATGCTCAGAACTGCATCTGTGCCAATCACTCGAGTCTCACATGAGTCTTTTGAAAGGAACAAAGGCTTCAGAGCAGGGCACTGGTATATGCTTCTGTTCTGAAGCATTGCTCATCAGAAAACTATCTGGCACATTACTTTTTAAAAGCTTTTTTCTGTGCTGAATCAGTCTTGGGAAAGTGAGATTTTTGATGCATTATAAAATATAATGATCTGTTCATTAAAGGAGTAGTTCACTTTAAAATAAAATTTACCTCATGATTTACTCACCCTCAGACCATCCTAGGTGTATATTACTTTCTTTTTTCCGAGTTGTTTTATAAATGGCATTGAAGGGATCCATTGAGTTTGAAGCTCAAAAAAAGTGCATCCATTCCTCACAAAAGTGTTCCACACAGCTCCGGGGGTTAATAAAAGGCCTTCTGAAGCAAATCCATATTTAAAACTTTATAAAGTAAAAGCTAGCTATTTTAGTTATTAAAGTTTTAAATATGGATACTTTTCTTACACCAACACATCACTTCACTTCAGAAGGCCTTTATTAACCTCCCAGAGCCGTGTGGATTACTTTACTGATGCATATAGATGCACTTTTTTGGGCTTCAAAATCTTGTCCTTCTTCCACTGCCATTATAGCCAGGGCATTTTTTAATATAACTCTGATTGTATTCGTCTGAAAGAAGCATGGCATATACACCTAGGATGGCTTGAGGGTAAATGGTAATTTTCATTTTTGGGTAAACTAACCCTTTAACATGACTTTCTCTGCTCATGATTAATGGTTTAAAAAGTCAAAAGAGTTTAAAAAAAATAAAATAATGAACAAATATTTTATGGAGACTGAACTCATAAAGGGTATTTTTTGGGATGAGCATAAAACATAGACATTGATTTTCGTCATGACCTTTAAAATATATTTGATTTCCATGACCTTTTCAGGTCTAGAAATCTCAAGAACAGAAAAATAAAATCATTTATAAAACATACAAATTTACAAAAAACTCTAAAAGTACAAGTCTTAGACATGAACAAAGAGTCTGACAACAGCCGATCCACACAGAGATCTGAACTCACCATCATCGAGTCAGAGTATATGAAGAAACAGAACACAACTAGACAAGAACTGTGGCAATGTGTCCAAGAAGAAGACTTGAAGAAACCTACTACCAAAGCTACCTTAAAAACTTTGCAAGTTTACTTAGGACAAAAGCTGTTTTAAACACAAAGGGTGGTCCCACCAAATATTGATTTGATCTAGTTGATAGAGGTTATTTGATCAAAACAATCTATTTATTAAATTATCTTTGAAAGCATCGTCTTCCTTTAGGCGTAGGTTATTTTAAAGCCACCATCTGATCGGGTTGATTTCCATTGCTACAAAAAGCCATTATCTAATTCATGACATTAACACACAGTAACACTGACATGGTACTTATCAGATGCTTCTGACCCTAATATGGAAAAGGGAAGCTTTCTTGAACACTCAAAGACAGGATGAGTCCAAAGTTCATGTGGCACAATGCCCTTCACTTGGATTTCCCAGGATTTAAATAAGATTTAAAGCAAGCAACTATATGTACAGTATAATGGTTCCCATGGTTAATCATTCTAGATAGCAGATCATCATGATCATGTAAATGTAAACTGAATGGTTCCAGAAAAGGAAGTAGCATGAGAAAAAAAGGAGGTGTGTGTGTGTGTGGCGGGGGGGGGAGACTCAAATAAGCTAGACCTGTACAACTGTGGGTACCCTGAATCCAGATTCATCCTGTAAATGATACATATATTTGATCATTTACTTTTACGATTTGTCTAAATCATGATTTTCCATTTGTTGTGACATTCAAATAATCATAATGCTGGCAAAACATTTAATTTTGATAAAACCTTTATAGTTGTCACAACACTGATGACATTGCATTTGGGCTGCAATAAATAACATTTAATAGTTATAGTCTGTGCAGCTAGTGAACGGAAAATAATACATTAAAACAAATGATATGGAGAGGAAAATGAAAATGAACTTAGGACATCTGCCCCAAAGTTGCCTAGCAACATGTAAATATTTGGTGGCAATCTCTCTAGTGTGGTGCAAAAATAAAATCCACGGAACAGTAAGGAAAACTCCTTTTATTATATTAAATAATATATAATATATGTATGTATGTGTGTGTATATGGTGTGTTCAGGGTGATGAGCTGTGTTGCTTTTACGGCAAACATAACGTTTTGCATTGTTGCCAAAATGTTCAATTTTAGTTTCATCTGACCAGAGCACCTTCTTCCACATATTTGGTGTCTCCCAGGTGGCTTGTGGCAAACTTTAAACGACACTTTTTATGGATATCTTTAAGAAATATCTTTCTTCTTGCCACTCTTCCATAAAGGCCAGATTTGTGCAGTAAATGACTGATTGTTGTCCTATGGACAGAGTCTCCCACCTCAGCTGTAGATCTCTGCAGATCATGGGCCTCTTGGCTGCATCTCTGATCAGTCTTCTCCTTGTATGAGCTGAACGTTTAGAAGGACGGCCAGGTCTTGGTAGATTTGCAGTGGTCTGATACTCCTTTCATTTTAAAATTATCGCTTGCACAGTGCTCCTTGGGATGTTTAAAGCTTGGGAAATCTTTTTGTATCCAAATCCGGCTTTAAACTTCTCCACAACAGTATCTCGGACCTGCCTGGTGTGTTCCTTGTTCTTCATGATGCTCTCTGCGCTTTCGGACCTCTGAGACTATCACAGTGCAGGTGCATTTATACAGAGACGATTACACACAGGTGGATTCTATTTATCATCATTAGTCATTTAGGTCAACAATGGATCATTCAGAGATCCTCACTGAACTTCCGGAGAGAGTTTGCTGTACTGAAAGTAAAGGGGCCGAAAAATTTTGCACACCCAATTTTTCAGTTTTTGATTTGTTAAAAAAGTTTGAAATATCCAATAAATTTCATTTCACTTCATGATTGTGTCCCACTTGTTGTTGATTCTTCACAAAAAAATTACAGTTTTATATCTTTATGTTTAAAGCCTGAAATGTGGCAAAAGGTCGCAAAGTTCAAGGGGGGCGAATACTTTCGCAAGGCACTCTATGTGTATATATATATGTATGTATATGTATATGTATATATATTAGGGCTGTCAACGAATATTCTAAATTCGAATATATACCCGAATAGTTTTTAAAAAACGAATTTCGAAGGTGAAAATTATATTCAAATAAAAAATAAAAAATAAAATTAAAAAAACGGGGGGGGGGGAATCCGCCGCGGTAGTAGAGGCGTGGCTGTCTGCTTTGTGAGTGAGCGCGCGCATGGGGGTTCAGGGACAGGTCTCAGGACAGCAGTCGCACTGTCTGTCACAGCTGAAAGTGGATGCGTCTTGCAGTGAAGATGGCAGAAAGTGCAGAGCCCAACTCGACCGCGGCAGAGAAAGAGATTTTAACTCCATAACCTAAAAAGTCATGTCTGGAAGTACGTTTGGATTTTGGTCGGTAGGAGGTAAAATTGTTGAGCCGTGAGATAAAGTTATATGCAAGCTATGTAAGATACAGTTAGCATACCATGGCTCATTTATTTAACGTTAAACAGAAACACTTAAGTATAGGCTACTGTACTGACTGAGGAGATATTGCATGAATAAAGGATAAATGCACTGCTTGCACTGCTGTGATTATTTACCATGTCAAGGAAAAGCTCCATGTTTACCACAGCAGAGCTCACTCGGAGCGCTCAATATGCTGTAAAACTTCAATTAATATTAATAATATTTGTTTCAATCACTGAATGAAGCCTGCTATATTCGGGACAAGAGTCACGAGTCTCGCAACCTTAAAGTTTGTTAATTTTAAACCGTTATCCACAGTGAGGGCGAGAGAGAGAGAGAGAGAGAGAGAGAGAGAGAGAGAGAGAGAGAGAGAGAGAGAGATCTGCGCTCTGCGGTCTTTGCCATTGGTTAATTTATGTATAATAATTATATATAATAATAATTATAATAATAATCTTATTTTTGTGTAAGTAATACGTTGTCAAATATGTGTAAACTTAAATAGACATACTATACAAGTAGTTATGTAATAGTTGATGTTATGCCTGCATTGACAAAATGCGCGCCCAGATGTTCGAATAGTTTGAATATTCGTGTTTGTTTTAGAGGGAATATTCGAATGTCATTTTTGAGCAGTTTTGACAGCCCAATGGGGTTGAGATCTGGAGACTCCAGGACCTTGAAATGCTTTTTGTGTTTGGGATCATTGTCATGCTGAAAGACCCAGCCACGTTTCATCTTCAATGCCCTCGCTGATGGAAGGAGGTTTTTACCTCAAATCTCATGATACATGGCCCCATTCATTCTTTCCTTCACACGGATCAGTCGTCCTGGTCCCTTTGCAGAAAAACAGTCCAAAGCACGATGTTTCCACCCCCATGCTTCACAGTAGGTATTGTGCAAATCAGCATTATTTCCCCTTCAAACACGACAAGTGGAGTTTTTACCAAAAAAAGTTGTATTTTGATTTCATCTGACCATAAGACATTCTCCCAGTCCTCTTCTGGATCATCCGAATGGTCTCTAGCAAACTTCAAACGGCCCGGACATGTACTGGCTTAAGCAGGAGGACACGTCTGGCACTGCAGAATTTGAGTACCTGGCAGCATAGTGTGTTACTGATGGTAGCCTTTATTAGTTTGGTCCCATCTCTCTGCAGGTCATTCACTAGGTCCCCACATGTGGTTCTGGGATTTTTGCACACCGTTCTTGTGATCATTTTGACCCCACGGGGTAAGATCTTGCATGGGGCCCCAGATCGAGGAAGGTTATCAATGGTCTTGTGTGTCTTCCGTTTTCTAATAATTGCTCCCACGGTTGATTTCTTCACACAAAGCTGTTTACTATTGCAGATTCAGTCTTCCCAGCATGGTGCAGGTCTACAATTTTGTTTCTGGTGTCCTTTAACAGTTCTTTGGTCTTGGCCATAGTGGAGTTTGGAGTCTGACTGGTTGAGGTTGTGGGCAGGTGTCTTTTATACTGATAACTACACTGTAAAAATAAATTGTTGGTTTTTGTTGGTCTAAGTTAAAAAAAGTAAGTAACCTGGTTGCTTTAAAAATTTTGAGTTTATTGAAATAAAAAATGTATGTTGATACAATGAAGGAATCATTGTATCTGAACCATATAAAAAAAATTGATAAATCACAAAAATAGCACTATTTGGCCAGTTTCACTGCGTCATCGGAAATAAAACACACACAACTACCCAATATGCTAACAAAATCTTTTAATAATATTTTAATAAAGATTGTCGAATTTCAAAAAATGTTCATTGTATTAATTCCAAATTTTAATTTCAATGAACTCAAAATTAAGGCAACAAGGTAACTTTTTTTCTAAATAATTTTTTACAGTGTAGGGAGTGAATTTTGAAAGACCATTGTATCTATAAGCTTGGACGTTATCGGTTCTGCTGTCAGTACTTTTGAAAATACACGTGACGTCAGAGAGAGAGAGAGAGAGAGAGAGAGAGAGAGAGCGGCGCAAACGACAGCCGAAGACAGAAGTAAACATTCAAACGTAGTCTGGTTACACTTTAGATCTGTGATAGTCTGATTTTATTTTAGATTTTTTCCAAAGATTATAATAATGATATTTATGTCTAGCGCAACTTAATTCCCTTTGCAGCAACGTAATTTCTCCCTAAAACTCAAACGTGATGAAAATGACAGAATCAGCACGATCAGTGATTGTTGTAAAACACAGTATAGCTACTGTTGGTAAATTCTGGGACACGTTTAATAGTAAAAAGAGTGATTAAAATTGTTCCCAAGTCGGTGCGCGCTCTGAAACAGACCGCAACGAGACGAGCAAATTACACTTTCGGTTTCACATTCGCGTCTAAACGATCAAATGTACACAACATCTATGTCAAAATGACCGGCTTGGAGAGTCTCTTAAACACAACACAGTTTGTGTCTAAAATGGACGTAGTTATTATGGATATAGTCGGGAGAAAATGTAGTGCATCTGCCTATTATCATTCGCCTATAGATCTCACATCTGTCTTAAAGAGGCAGCTGTGTAAATAAGCATGCTGACGAATTACTGTGAATTAAACAACCAAATGCAAAAAGAAAATCACTCACAGCTCTTGAATGAATAACTTCAGCTTTAATAAGCATTAATTTAGGCTATTTATGATAAACTATGCAGTGTTATTTTACATTTAATTACTAGAATTCTTCCTGAAATGAAAGCACTGTGTAGGCTGTTTATTTTTGTTAATTATATATACAAATACATACATACATACATACACACACACATATATATATATATAAATCTCAGAAAATACCGATCAGAATACCGTTAAAGTATCGGACCGATAAGCAAAGCAGTATCGTTAAGACCTTAACGATACCCATCCCTACTGATAACAAGTTCAAACTAGGGGTGTAAGAAAATATCGATACACGTGAGTATCGCGATATTTTGTTTGGCGATACTGTATCGATTCTCAAAAACACTATATCGATATTTATATATTTATATCCAAGATTCGTGGCTTTCTGTTCGAATTAAACCACAGACTGTATACAACCCAACCGCTAGATGAGAGTGTTATCTCAGAACGTATCTGATGCGTGTGTGTGTGGTGTGTGTGTGGTGTGTGTTTGTGTGCATTAGCAAACCTCACAAGACGATAGAATTCTGCTCTCTGAAGTGTGGACACAATTTGGCTTGAGCTACAAAGAAACCACTTAGGAAATCGACAAATCATTTTGTTTGCAAAATAGGCCAAGTTAAAATCCAGTACTCGGGAAATATTGAATCGGAGAGCTCGCTTAACATCCTGACGTCATCCACGTTGTTTAGAAGCGTTTCGATAGAATAGAACACATTTTCCTCTCAGTAACAAAATAAACACAAAACTGACAGCGGTGGCAGCAGAACGAAAGTAGCACATCGAAAGCGATGTGGATATGGATACACCAGCTCTGCAGTTCAGTAGTCTACTTGAAATGGCACTTTTTACAATAGACTGCGTTAAAGAAAACAGCTTTACAGTATTAAATATAAAACAAAGAGTCATTTAGTCATGGAATGAATGAACTATGCATATTCTGTTGCTAAATAGTTTAGAAATTAAAAACTGCTATACTGTGAACCTTTAAAATATGTACACATAAAGAATCCTGCATTCACTTTACTTGCACAAAATAGTGACATAAATGATACTGTATTAATTAAATAAAACAGTTAATTGTCATGTTTTATGCATATGGTTGTGTTCTTTATTCTTTTAAATGAATCTTTCTAAAAAAAAATTTTGATACAATATCGCAATACATCGTATCGTAACCCCTGTATTGGGATTCGTATCGTATCGCCAGATTCTTGGCAATACATTGCCCTAGTTCAAATCAGACGCCATTAATACAAGTAACGAGTGGAGGACAGGGGAACCTCTTAAAGAAGAAGTTATAGGTCCGTGAGAGCCAGAAATCTTGTTTTTTTTTGTAGGTGACCAAATACTTATTTTCCACTGTAATTTACAAATAAATTATTTAAAAATCAGACAAAGTGATTTTCTGTTTTTTTTTTCTCATTCTGTCTCATAGTTGAAGTGTACCTATATGATGAAAATTAAAGGCCTCTCTCATATTTTTAAGTGGGAGAACTTGGACAATTAGTGGCTGACTAAATACTTTTTCCCCCCACTATATATTTCTACTGAAATTATTCCACTGATAATGAACTCACAGTCTTTGTAAATTTCAAGGCATACTTAAAAGCCTGGCTGAGATACAGTCTCTTCCACAATAATCAACAGATCCAAAATAACAACAAAACTGTGAGAAACACTTCAGGTTCACATTACTGTGATAGTCAACAACAGACATTTCTTTCCCCACATATTTTGGCTCATCGCTCTATCAACAGCTACAAGGTTTTAAAGCAGAGATGTTCATAGAGAGATGAGTAATTGCACATAATTACTGATGGCAGCAGTACAGAAGTTGTCATTGGAGATGGTTCAGGGTGAAAGGACTGTGTGAGCTTCCTGTACCACACATACTGTTTAAAACCCTGTCCTTCCTCTGAAAGGATATGGAAAACAGGACGCAACAGGATGCAAAGAGGCCAGTGTCGTTGGGACTTTCAAAGCCAAACATTTTACTGCGTTTTTGCTGGTTTATAAATATTCAAATGAGTGTTCAATATGCAAGAACTAAAGAAAAAAAACTTAATCAAGCCAAATGTTTCAGTTTGTATGCAAGCTTCAAGTTAGTAACTAAAACAAACATTCTTTATACACGGACATGATAATGTTTAATTTATGAAAACCATTACTTTGAATAATATGCTCCTTATCTAGCATAATTAAGTGTTCTCTGCAGTGAAGGTTGGAATTTAATTTAATTTTTTATTTTTTGCATTGTAGCTACACAGGCATAGATGTCATTTAAAGAAATACAGGGCAGCTGTGAGTGGTTTTTTTTTTCCAAAACGAATATAGGCCAATATATTTGTATATATTAGCCAGATATTTCTGGCTAATATATTTATATATATATTCACACACACATCGTGAGTTTATACATAAATGTATTAGATGCAGTTATTATTATTTAAATGCATATTTAAATTAATATATATATTATTTTATTTATTTATTTATTTTATTTTTTTAAGTCAGTGTTCCACACATTTCTCACCACACATTTCGTGGAAAGACCCTTGAGAGAATATACCGTGGAAACATTACGTTTAACCAAACATTTGCGCATGCGCAGACACTGCAGTTTACATTCGCCAAAGCATCCCTCATTCATATTAAGTTATATGAAACACAAAAAAAATAACGTTAACTTGGCCCATGATTTACACGACTTCAGAACACAAAATTGAAACTCTTTAACAATGCATTCAACTAGTCGAGTTTCCATTGACATTCAGCTTTTAGTAATTTTCTGGAAAACTTTGGTAACACAGTTATCAAACTAAAGCGAAACTCTAAAGGAAAAACTAAATAATATAACTTAAAAACAACTGCATGTAAAACTACGAGTAAATATAACTAAAAAACATATAACTGATACACAAGAAGCTTTGAAGCGTATTAGCAGTAGGCTACAACTATATTACTATACAAAAGTCACAATTAAAAGCCAGTGTTTTAAAGAGAATTTAGCTTGTTACTAAAATAAATTACATACGAAATTCACCTGACTAGGAGACGTTCATTAGCAGCATGCTAGCTCGCTACTGGAAAAGCAATTAAACAACTTAACAACACCAAACAACAATCCTCTGTCTGCTATAAATAAAAACCACGCAATAAATAAAGTGATTAAAGTCACTCACATTATGTGCAAATCCCGTAAGAGCAGATGTCTTTATGGACAGAGAAGAGACAGACTGTCCCGGTTAGCGGTGACAGATTCCCTCGATGTTATATATTCCCTTTTCCAAAGCCGCTGTCCTTCCTCTCAGTGCGTCCGGCTTCAGACTGAAGTCCACAGGAATAACAGCGACCTCAGTGGTGACACAGTAGCTGCGAGTGCGACTGACACGGGCTGTGTCTCAAAACACAGGGAACTGCCCATCTATACAGCTTTTGCGAGCAGCATACAGTAGGCGCGTGCAGCGTCTCGGCCATTACAGGCTCGCGCAAAAGTTTTGCACCTCGTAGGCGCGCAGCAACTTAACGCATTACCTGACGCCCCAAAATGCTACCTAGGTAGACAGCTCACTAGGTTTTTGAAACACAGCCACTGCATTTATCCATCGATGACCACGATATCATGACTTTTAACGCTTGGACAACGCAGTTTGCTTTAAAAAGTTGATTAATTCGGGGTGTTATTATATTAGAGCTATTATATTATGTGTAACCTATAGGCTATAAATGTATAGGCCTAATTATAATACTATGATGTAATTTTTTAACATTTTCTATTATTTGAACACATTGTCAACACAGTTTGCTTAAAATAAAAGTTGAGTAATGTATGATGTTAGGCCTAGTATAGGATGTTAAATCCCTCTTGACTTTAATTACTATAATATTACATTCAGTCTATGTATCATATTATTTATTAGATTCGGCCAATATTATATTATATGCAATTATATAGGCTATATTATATCATGTGTAACCTATTTAACTTTATATGACTAAATAAAATATTATAATGTAATTTCAACCATTTTTTTATGTTGTATCAGTAGGCCTCCACACAAATCGTGCTGCTTAAAAAAAAATTAAAAACAAATTGGCAAAAAAATTCTCAGCAGAGGGTTTACATTAGAAAAAAATAACTCATGTTCCTGGAAAATACTCACAAACAGGGACCAGGTCTTCTAATATTAAACCAAAATGATCAAGCTTCCACTTTGTAAACGGCAAAATAATATTCTAAGAAGGAATCCCACTTTGTTGAAAAAGCTTCTTTGAAGATCAAAAAGTGTCAGGTAAGGGACGAAGGGAAAGTCAAGAGCTTCCCACTGGATTGTCATGGTTACTAAAAGGTGCAACTGATACAAACTGGAGACCCATTAATATTTTATGGGCTTGTAATTCAAAACTTATAGAAGTATTCCTAAGTTGAAATCTAATACCTCATTGAAAGCAGACTTTGTAAATCTAATTAGGACACATGATATCTCACTACGTGGCACTGTATCAAATTTCTTAGCAAAACAGCTGAGAATAACAGTTTTCAGTTTAAAGGCTTAGACCATGATGAAATGTTGCACAGGGAGTTTCTAGCCTATAGGTTTACACCCAAGTCTCACAATAATAAAGCATTGTATCTGACAACATTTTACAGAATGACATCTTGTATTTGACCACATATTATATTAGGCATCAGCTCCTTCAGAAAATTTCACAAGAGGAGTTTTCCAGTTATGTCATCTGGTAAGCCTGAAGAATCACCATTAATTAGATTTAATGCCACACTGACTTATGCATATCCCAGGAGTATTGCAGAGATAAAAACAATCGTACAAGGTGCGCCAGAGCACATATGCCAGTAACACAACAGAGGCGAACAACAGCTTGATTTCTGTATGTGGACACTCACTTGACTTACCTTTTAACAAATGCTTTATAAAAAATACTGAGATATAAAAGCCTTAATTGAGGAAGATTGAATTAAGAAAAAAAAGGGGGAAAAAAACATATTTTTGAAAAACTAAAGTTTAAGCTGAATTAAAGATTACTAAAACTGAAATCAATTTTAATTAAAGGTAAATAAAATGAAAAGATAAACACAAACTAAAACTAGCAATGAAAAATTAACATATGCTTTAGAAATAAAAGTATTTAAATAATACATATAAAATAATAGTAAAATAACACATATTTATATATTTGAACACCCTGCTATTTTCCAAGTTCTCCAGCTTGGAAATCATGGAGGAGTCTGAAATTGTCATCGTAGGTGCACGTTCACTGTGAGAGACATAATCTAAATTTTAAAAAATCCAGAAATCACAATATATGATTTTTTTTTAAACTATTTATTTGTATGATACAGCTGCAAATAAGTATTTGAACACCTGTCTATCAGCTAGAATTCTGACCCTCAAAGACCCGTTAGTCTGGCTTTAAAACATCCACCTCCACTCCATTTATTATCCTAAATTAGATGCACATGTCTGAGGTCGTTAGCTGCATAAAGACACCTGTCCACCCCATACAATCAGTAAGAATCCAACTACTAGCATGGCCAAGACCAAAGAGCTGTCCAAAGACACTAGATACAAAATTGTACACCTCCACAAGGCTGGAAAGTGCTACGGGAAAATTGCCAAGCAGCTTGGTGAAAAAAGGTCCACTGTTGGAGCAATCATTAGCTAAACATGACTGTCAATCTCCCTCGGACTGGGGCTCCATGCAAGATCTCACCTCATGGGGTCTCAATGATCCTAAAGAAAGGTGAGAAATCGGCCCAGAATTACACGGGAGGAACTGGTCAATGACCTTAAAAGAGCTGGGACCACCGTTTCCAAGGTTACTTTTGGTATTACACTAACATACACATCTGACAATCTGGAATGATTTCCATGTTAAGTCAATGGAAAGGCACGTTGACGTGCGTCTGGAGGTCCTGTGGCGCGGTAGACGCGTTCCATGCGGTGCGATGGACGCGAATATAAAGCGAATTAAAGGGATAGTTCACTTTGAAATAAAATTTTGATATGTTTTAGTTTATCTCATGGGCATCCGAGATGTAGGAGTATTTGTTTCCCCAGTAGTTTCAATTTTGATCATTTTAGGTCAAACCGTTCTTGTCTGTGCCTCACATAATGCAGGTCTATGGTCACCACCTCAAAGAGCATACACAGGAAGTCCAAATTAAACAATCCCCATCGTAAGTACACACTGATGGCCTAAGACACGAAACGAGCGGTTTGTGTGAGAAAACGAACAGTATTTATATCGTTTTTACCTCTTGTAGACCACTATGTCCGACTGATCCGAGGGGTTGTGACATTCGCGCGTTCTGGCTTTAGTCTGCGCAAGCGCAGAAAGCGCCGGAAGTGGATCTCTCGCGCGTGTACGTCTCTCATTGTTTACACAGAAATTTGGGAAGTGTTACCTTTCACTGTGAAGATATAAACATATTTAGATGTACAGGACATCGCAATTGAAGAAGATTTCGATATAGTAACAGACAACGTTGAATTTTTTTTCACAACCATATTGATTTGAACAGGAATACACTGATCAAGAATGTAATACCACTTATGGCGCTTTCCGTGCTTGCGCAGACTAAAGCCAGAACGCGCGAATGTCACAACAGGAAACAAGCATGGGCGCCCTCGGATCAGTTGGACATAGTGCTGTACAAGAGGTAAAAACGATATAAATACTGTTCGTTTTCTCACACAAACTGTTGTTTCGTGTCTTAGGCCATCAGTGTGTACTTACGATGGGGGATTGTTTAATTTGGACTTCTCTGTGTATGCTCTTTGAGGTGGTGACCATAGACCTGCATTATGTGAGGCACAGACAAGAATAGTTTGACCTAAATTGATCAAAATTGAAACTACTGGGGAAACAAATACTCCATCTCGGATGCCCATAAAGTAAGCTAAAACATATCAAAATTTAATTTCAAAGTGAACTATCCCTTTAAGCCACATTCCAAGGAATACATGCCATCATCGTTTACAGATGAGGAGTATCTCTCTGACTATTGTTACCAATGTGTTGTATTAGCATTTCATATTGTCTTGACAGAAGCAAATGATCATGAACGGTGTGATCCAGCATCACCTGCCGCTTCTACTGTCTCCCCAATCCCTGGTCCCTCACCCCCTGCTGCTGAACCAACAGGTGTGTGAAGGCAATAGTACAACCAATATTTCAAAACATTAGTATCCACTCATCCTTCACAGAGTCACAAAAGTTTATTAATTAGTCCCCTTACTAATAATCATTGTATTTGTAAATACAGACAATTCCATTGCAATGTGTGCCACCAATCATCTGCATACATACTTTTTAAGCTACTGTTTATATATGTAAATGTGTCAAGTATAACTTTAATAAAGCAATATATGTTAATGCAAGTTGAGAGAATTTTTCCACATACACAGGCACTGATGTTATTCTTCCAATATCTAGAGAAATCAGTTAAAAATACATTTTACTGTCACTGTGAACATGAAATCATCTTTCTGATTTCTCATTGCACTGTTTTTTTATTTTATTTCACAGATCAACAGAGGAGGAGAGCCCCTCGGCGAAGTCATCGGTGGTGGGCACAGCCATGTAGTTCTCCTCAAGGCAGTCCCAGATGGCAGTCACTACCTGGGGGATGATTTGGCACACCGTGGAGACACCAACCCTGTAGCTGGACGCAATGGTCCTGAATGTCCCCAGTGGCAATAAACCTAAAACATTGTCATAAATATTATTACAAGTACACTTGTAGTTACATAATCAACTATATAGAATAACTGTTTCACTTAAATGTATCATATTTGTTTGCTAGCAATATTACAGTTTGGAATCTTTAAAACAAAAGGGTATATATGGTGTATTAAAATCAGTAGTGTGCCAATAACTAATAATCAAGCAATACACATCGGTATAGATAAAAAACATGACAGTATCTCGACTGCCAAGAGAATATTGTAATTTGTAGGTTATAGGAGTTAACTACAATATGATTAAACTGACTGAACAGGGTGGGTTCAAGCAGGATTGTACCAGTAAATGAAAGTAAATGAGGACTTAATATACAAAGACCTCCTGAGTATCACTAGAAAGAGCACTTTGACAAAGATTGATAACATATTCTTACATGAAAAAAAGACTCAGTAGGCTATTACAATAAAAGTACTCTAGTAAATACTATTGTGTTTTTGAACCATACTATGGTAATTATACTAGAGTAAATGAACAAAGTGTAGTAAATACTACAACTTACTGTAGTATCTTTACTATAATATGGTCCAAAAACACTATAGTTTGCTAGCAAACAAATATGGTTCAAAAACACTATAGTATTTACTAGAGTACTTTTACTGTAATATACTATAGTCTTTTTTCATGTGGGTTAGCATATATTTTATTTAACGTACTGTATTTAAAATCTTATATACATTTACTAACTGAAGAGAGATGGACAGGCGCTCTGCTGCTGGTATGGAGCGCCTGTAGTTGGTGTCCTGGAGCGTAATCCTCTCCGATGCGGGACAACAGGTCATCAAACTGGCCGTGGGATAGGCAGAAGTACCACTGAAAGCGCTCGTCATCCAGGCGCAGCTCTTGGAGCAAGTGCTGAAACTCGCCAAACTGGGTACGCCTCCGGAGGGTCTGGTGGACCCAAGAATAGAATTATGACGCTAGTTTGCCAATGACATTTGGATGATCCAGAGGAGTCAATGGGAGAAAGTCATGTGGTCAGATGAGACCAAAATAGAACTTTTTGGTCATAATTCTACTAAACGTGTTTGGAGGAAGATGAATGATGAGTACCATTCCATGAACACCATCCAAACTGTGAAGCATGGGGGTGGTAGCATCATGCTTTGGGGGTGTTTTTCTGCACATGGGACAGGGCGACTGTACTGTACTAAGAAGCGGATAACTGGAGCCATGCATTGTGAGATTTTGGGGAAGGTTAGAGTTAGAGCATTGAATATGGGTCGAGGCTGGGTCTTCCAACATGACAATGACCTGAAGCACACAGCCAGGATAACCAAGGAGTGGCTCTGTAAGAAGCATATCAAGGTTCTGGCGTTGCCTAGCCAGTCTCCAGACCTAAACCCAATAGAGAATCTTTGGAGGGAGTTCAAACTCCATGTTTCTAAGCGACAGGCCAGAAACCTGACTGATCTAGAGAAGATCTGTGTGGAGGAGTGGGCCAAAATCCCTCCTGCAGTGTGTGCAAACCTGGTAAAAAAAAACTACAGGAAACGTTTGACCTCTGTCATCGCAAACAGAGGCTACTGTACCAGATATTAACATAGATTTTCTAAGGTGTACTTATTTGCAGCTGTATCATACAAATTAATAGTCTTAAAAAATCATACATTGTGATTTCTGGATTTTTATTTTATTTTTATTTTGTATTGTCTCTCACAGTGGACATGCACCTACGATGACAATTTCCATGATTTCCAAGTGGGAGAACTTGCAAAAATTAACAAAATAGCAGGGTGTTCAAATACTTATTTTCCTCACTGCACATATATATGTATGTATATATATATATATATATATATAGAGAGAGAGAGAGAGAGAGAGAGAGAGAGAGAGAGAGAGAGAGAGTAATCTAATGTATATACTAATTCTTTTTATTTGTATTATTATAATATTCATTTTGTTGAATATTTTTCAGAGCCCACTTTGTGACTGGATATGAAATAATTTCATTAATTTATTAAGCATATTAATACAATCAAAAGTAAAAAATAAAATAAAAAAAAGAGAGAAACAAATCAAACGGTAAATTTGTAATTTGGGGTTGGCCTCCTTATACCCTCAGTGGTAACTAATCCCTTAAAAACATTTCAGCTTAAATTACAACTCATTCCATATGCTGCTGGCCTGCTGGCAGATGGGTAATTCCACAAAGCACTGAAGTAATAACTGAGCGTCGAGTGAATGATCCACTCAAAGAGTCTCATTAGCTCTAACACTTCAGAATTAAAGGAGATAAAGGAAGTTCTTCGTATGGAGAACTCAGCAGGGATGCAATCTCAAATAGAGGGAGGAGAAGGTGAGGTCTTCACAGGTGGTCTTTTTCAAGGTTTCAAAGTTAATCAAATGATATACAAGCTATGAGAGGATACTTTTGAACTGAGAATTTAATGAACTTTCATGTTCTTATAGATCCTGTTTATTTGCTTGTAGTTCTCATATGTGCAACTTTATGCACATTGACCCCTTGCTTCAGACACCAATATTCAGTTTGGTCAGTCAATATTTTTTACATTTTTTTTGTATTTGGTCCCCCCAGTCTTGATTATACTCTGAAGTACACAAGGATCAGGTGTTACATTATCATCCAAAAATGCTTGCCAGGGTGGAACACAGAAATACATCAAGCATTTCAGTTTGAGTATTGGGAGGCAGATGCTCATCTGTCTTGATAGTGCAGGATGCCAATTTGATCATCTGTGTGAACAGACAAAAATTCTGCCCTCCAGCAGAGACAGAGGCAAGGCAAATGAGTTGAGATATGTATAAGATATGTATACATTTCATTTTTTTGTCCTTGAATTTTGAAATAGAACTGGGTCCTTCTTTTCTTATTGATCTGGCATGGATGTGACTTTCATTCTTTTTTTTCCCAAGAAATTTTCAATTAAATATGCATACACAACTACAAACACAATTTCCCTGAAGACTTCAGAATTGCTGTACATTTGATCATCTCAACTACAATAAAGCAACACTGGTTCAACCAATGGTGTGAGTTTGGAAAGGGACTAACCTTTTGACTGACCAATGGCAGAAGGGAAGAATGTTTGGGGGTACTTTTATTTGTTGGGGAAAACGGTTGTGTTTGCAATTTTGTTAAAGACATAATTCACCCAAAAATGAAAATTCTGTCATTATTTCCTCACCCTCAAGTTGTTCCAAACCCGTGTGAACTTTTTTGTTCCTCTGAATAAAAAATAAAAAAATAAATATAGTTAATGGAGCCCATAATATGCTTAGTTACAGACATTCTTCAAAATATATTTTGTGTACAGCAGAAGAAATTCATACAGGTTTGGAACAACTTCAGGGTGAGTAAATGACCGAATTTTCATTTTGGGGTGAACTATTCTTTTAGGGCAAGACACTAGTTTTCCAAGTTGATCATAGTACATTAAGAATTGGTTATTACTACAAATGTTCTAAAATGTTTAAATCTACACAAATGATACATTAAGTCATTATATACAGTCCCTGACAAAAGTCTTGTCGCTTATCTATTTTCTAGAAATACCTGATATTAACCTGACTTTTAATTAATTAATTGGTGTTAGAAATAGCTCATATGAAAAGCTAAAACCCTCCCAAATGATGTTTAATGCACTGAAATAAATAATTTTCACAGAAAAAATATTTATCATTTAATCAAGATAGAAAGGTCAAATTTTGGCAAGACAAAAGTTTTGTCGCCTATACAGAAATTGAACAAATTTACTGCAAGTACAAAAATATGTCAGCAAATTAAGTTGTGGTGCTGTGAGATTCAAATTTAATATCTTGTATGACTTCTATGAGCTTGAAGGACTGCATCCATGCGGTTTGGCAAGGATTCATACAATTTATTGATGAAGTCATCAGGAATAGCTAAGAAAGCAGTCTTGCATGCCTCCCAGAGTTCATCAATATTCTTTGGTTTCATCTTCCATGCGTCCTCTTTCATCCTACCCCACATATGCTCAATGATGTTCATGTCTGGTGACTGGGCTGGCCAATCCTGGAGCATCTTGATCTTCTTCGCCTTGAGGAACTTTGATGTGGAGATGGAAGTATGCGATGGAGCACCGTCCTGCTGCAGAATTTGGCCTCTTTTTTGGTTGGGAATATAAGAGGTAGCTAAGATTTCTAGGTATTTTAGACTATTGATGTTGCCTTCCACCCTGCAGATCTCTCAAACACCCCCATACTGGATGTAACCCCAGACCATGATTTTTCCGCCACCAAACTTTACTGTTTTCTGGGTGAATCTCGGATCCATTCTGGCTCCAGTAGGTCTCCTGCAATATTTGCGGCGACTGTGGTGTAATTCAACAGAAGATTCATCTGAAAAATCCACCTTCTGCCACTTTTCCAGCGTCCATCCTTTTAGCAGGCTGTGGGCCTTGGCAAATGCCACACGGTTTTTCAATTGTCTTTTGTTTAGTCCTGGCTTCTGGGCACTGATTCGACCATGGAGGCCATTTCGAGACAGAATCCGACAAACTGTTCTGGTTGACACAGGGACTTCAGGTGACCAGGTCTCGTGGAGCTCTGCTGCAGTGGAAAATGGGCTGGCCTTGGATTTTCAAGCCAACAAATGGTCCTCTCGAGCAGTTGTCTTGTGGGGTCTGCCTGACCTGGGCTTCAAATCTTTTTTTATCCTCTGTACTTGATGCTGAGACACATTGAAGGTGTCTGACACATCAGCAGTGGATCTGGTCTTCAGCCTCATGATAATCAAAACTTTAGTCTCAGGGTGAATCTTAGGCATGTTTGCAGAGGTCTAGTTGCAGTTGATGTGAAGGTCTAGCGTACTGGGGTTCTTTTTATACACACTTGAGACCTAATTGATCCATTATTAGTCACAGGTGAAGCTCATATGATAAGGTGACAACACTTATGTCTTTGCAAAAATTGACTCAATGGGCTTTACCAAGCTGTGAATATTAGAATACTTTTTGAAAGTTTAGTTTTTCACTGAAACATTACCACAAAAGCTGGTGGGATTAAAATAAGCCATTTCTTGTAAAAAAAAATCTTGATTAGAAATATATTTCAGCGGCACTTTAGGTCAATTTGTACACAAGCGACAAGACTTTTGTCAGGGACTGTATAGACCAATTTGCATTAATTTCCAGAATAGCTGCTGAAGTGGAGATTGTACACAAGTAAAAAACTAATTCTGAAAAAAGCGCCTTTGTGACGATATGCATTATAATTTAAATTTAATAGTTACACAAGCCAAATAATTACCCCACCACCACCACCACCATTTTTCACATCTCAAGAACAAAACCTCATGTAGATTCAGCAACAGGTCATTTTATTTTGATTCTATTTACAGATATTTTATTGAATTTCAAGAACAAATCATCCATTTTCAAAGAAAATAACATTCATTTAATATTCTTAAATTAAAGCTGCCAATTTTTTTCCTTATAGGAAAGTTAGGAAGAAGTTGAGATTGTAATAACATGAAACGGTCTGTAGGAAGCATGAATAAATAATTAAGCAAAAATAATTAAACTCTTTGCTGTCTGTGCAATTTGAGAATGAGCCGTTTGATTATCTCCCTCTTCCTCTTCACTGTCCTCCGTGAAAACCAGCCATTCAGGTCCATGTTGTTATGGAAAGTTTGTGGTGGGTCCTAAAATATTAGCAAGAACGATACTTTTAAAAAGAGAAAAAAAATGCATGCCATGCTAAACATTTAAAAAGAAACAGGTGCTCATCAGTTTCTACAAAGAGAAAATACCTTGATGAAGCTCTCCACATACTGCAGGACGTAGATGCCACAGTCTGTAAAGTTATCCTGCTGTGGGACGAGGGGACTCCATCCTTTCATCGCTTCCTTTCCAAAACTCTGCTGAGAGCCCATTTTGACCTTCCATTCCTCTTGCAAGTATCTTTGATTTACACAAAATAAGTGCCTTGAATGGCAATATTATCTTGTGTTCAAACATTTTTAGGATTTATTGTGTATTCTACCATTTTAAATATGCTACCCAAGGTAAATTTAACGGCTAACATTCATGAGGTTTGGTTGGTTTGGGGGGCAGATTTCCATTTGTAAGTCAGCTATGAGTCCTTGGAATTGATTTAAACAAATTATTCTTTCTAATAAGCCTATACAAAACATCTCCAATGAGATTTGAATGCGGTCCAGTGCAGGACGTGGCTTTCTAAGCTGCCAAACTCACCCTTGAGGACAGAATTTTGTCTCACAGGAAAATTGGTAACATTTGCTGCCTAATGCAGGATACAGAAGAACAAGAGAAAGTGTGTGCTCGCTGTTAACGCGCAGGTGCAAAAAGAATCAACCACTTGAAACAGAAGAAGATAATTACTCTTGGAGTATCTGCACCACTGATGCTCTCCCACTGCAGGTGAGGGAGTCCATGATGAGTATGCATGGCCTACAAACACAGACAGACAGACAGAGAGAGGGTACAATGAAGCATTTCATCGACTAACAGAAAGTGTTACTGCCATCTAGTGATGGGTAAAAAAAAGATTCTTTAGTAAGGGCATCTGAGGGAGAGAAAATGTCCTTGACTTACGGTTTAGAGACACTGTTAAGCACAGATCTGTTCTTGACGGCCTGTGAATCAGAAATAGAAAAGGTTATTTCTGTCTTTACTGATGTAAATAAGAAAGATTAATTCACATTACTTTAACGTCATCCTCAGCCTCATCATCTGAAAGGAAGCAAACACTCTGGTCGAAGTCACCTATTATTGGAAAAAATCACCATAATGAGGTATAATAAATAATTTACACATTCCTCAGAAGATCATGGAAGTACACTGTTCAAAATGTTGGGTCAGTAATACCATATTTTTTTATTTTTAAGAAATGTCTAATTTTCTTCAGAAATAATGCATTTAATTGATCTAAAGTGTCAGTGAAGACATTTAAAATGTTAGATTTTTTTTATTCAAATAAATGTTCTTTGAATTTTCTATTCATCAAAAACACCCCACCCCCCAAAATAAAAATAAAATATAAAATATAAAATAAAATAAAAATCGAGTGAACAAAAAGTGCCACACAGTGCTGTATCATGGAACAGTTAGGATTTCCATCCCATATTTCACTCAAAACAGCAAAAGAAAAATAATTAACATATTTTGTCCTTCCCCTAACACTACCACTTTTGCACTGGCACCACATCAGCTTTCTAAATTACCTATGGATTGACTCCATCTGGAGAATTGCTTTGAGGATTCTGGAGAGTAGAAGAGGGACATGGGATTGGGGGGAGACTGATTGAAAAGATACTCCACAGAATGCCTTGCCTCACTAAGGCAAAGATCCAAATCACTGGTCTGTGAAATCTTGCCAGGAAAACAGATGACAGCCAGGTACCAGTGAGCCCTTAGGAGATATTGCAAAGGAGGGGCTCTTATTAAGTCGTGCTCTTTATTTTAAATAACCTACACAACATAAACATCAGCAAGAACATTTGAAAAAGATCACGAGGGATTGCATTATGTGCAGTTTTGTCAAGACTTACATTTGATTAATCGGGACAAATATAAAGTCCTTCTCAAAAAGGTTTACTTTCCTGGTCCACGTTTTCACCCGATTGTGCCGGCACTCCTGAATACTGAGATACAGTCCAGTGTTTATACCAAATATGGTTAAGTATTTTAAAAGACCATATTCTATACATACGATAAACCTGTAGTTCCTGGAAGCCTTTTATGATCCTCCTGAGTGAGGTGCTTAAAGAAGAAAGAACTGAATACATGATACTTAGTGGCATCCTCCTTTTCCTGCTGCTCGCAGACCAAATACCTGGCCAGAAACGAGATGTAAGTCATTACAGTGCCAATGGACTAAGGTCGATTTTACTTTGTACTTTTACCACTTCAACCTTAGATAGAAGTCTAAGATCACATCGTTTAGGAATTCTCCTTCCTCAAGACAGTTGAGGTCCTCCTCTGTGATGGTTAAACCCCCTTTAGCTGGAGGAGGTGGGTACACAACCAGTCTGCAAAAAGATGGTGAAAAGAGGTTTTCTAGATAAGAACATCGCAATAAATGATCAGCTCAGTTTAGGCCAGTCAACTGACTTTTTGATTTCCTGTTTGGCCGATGAAGGGAGCTCTATCAAATCGTCCTCATCACTGTCAGAGATACTGAGGGTTGCAATTTCACATTGACGAGCATCAGGAGTGGACGAAAATGGCAACAAGGCCTGCTGAATGTTGAGAGAAAGAGCTAAACAACTGAAAAAGATGTTAAAGGCAGATTTATATTGCTCTATTGTGTCAATGGTGCTCAAAGACTTATATTTTATTGAATTTGTATTCATTTAACAGGAATTGGAAAGGGCTAAGGAAAGAGAAAGTGAAAGGAAAAGGAAATAGAAAGGAAAAATAAAAAGGCAAATTAAAGTAAGAGCAGGAAGGTGTCTTTTTTAAAGGACAAGGAAAATAAAGAAAAGGAGTAAAAATACAGATAAATGGGGTAAAGAGAATTTAATTAAAAGGAAAAAGGAAAGAAAACATGTAAAGGAAAGAGTAATGGAAGTAAAAGGACTGGGAAATAGGAAGAGAAAAGAAATAAGAAAGTAATAGGAAATGGAAGTGGAAATAAAAGGGAAGGGAAATTAAAAGGAAAATATAAGTAAAGGGACAAGAAAAGAAAGGAATAGAAAAAGAAAGAAAAGAAAAAGAAAATTAGTATTAAAAGAAAAAAGGAAAGGAAAGGAAAGGAAAGGAAAGGAAAGGAAAGGAAAGGAAAGGAAAAGTTTGAGAAACCTGACACTTGGCAGGAAGTTCATCATCTTCAAATTGAAGCAAGGCGATCTAAACACAGCAACATGAAATATGTTATTGGACAGGACAGCAGAAAGAAAGCAACAACACTGAAGATGACTGAAGAGAACTAGTCCTTTTTAAGTCCAGATATAAAGTAAATTACTAGTGCACCTTTAAATCAGCATAATAAATGTTTACATGTATTGATTTATTCAAAAGGAAAACCTAAAGGAAAGAAATAAGAATTTTGAGAAACCTGACTCATTACAGGAAGTTCATCCTCTTCAGGCTGAAGTATAGCAATCTGAACACATCAAAATAAAATAAATGCTACTGGACAAGACAGTAGAAAGAAAGCAAAAGCAATATACAGAGTAAGCCTGAAGAGCACTAGTCATTTTTAAGTCCACATGGGTACAAAGATCCAAATAGTCACTTATTTTTACACCTAAAAAAAATACACATTAATTAAAAATGTTCACTATAATAGTTATAATAAACAGCAATAGTTATATTAGCCGTTTATTTGATCTATGAATGGCTAATGTGAGGACGTTTGAAACGATGATAGTATTAAGAAGAAATACAGGTCTGAAATGTCATGAGGGTGAGTAAATAAAGACAAACGTATATGAACTGCATATCTTGACCCACCTCCTGTTTTTGGGCACAGTTGTGTGTCTTCAGTCTGAGATTGGCTTCTTCAAATGACAACTTAACTGGAAAACAGCTGATGTTATTACGCTTGCCCATCTCTGTGAATATTTCCTCAAGGGTGATTTCTACTGGGAGTGTGAGCTCGTTCTCAAAGATAAGGACAACATATTTCTCCTTTTCATCTGAGGAGAGAATAGAAAGCATTTTACATCATTTAAATCTTGACGCAAGAACAGCAGTCACATTTCATCATGGATAGACTTGCGACTCACTCCTGCTCTGGCAGTCACACCATACGCTTGAATCATCTTCAAACATGTCTAGCTGGACCTGCAGTTGAAGGCATATCTCAGGTGTTGTCTGTAGAAACAGGGCCGGCAGCTTCTGCACCGTGCACCATTCACAAGCAATCACATCTGATGCTTCTATTCGTCCTGTTAATAAAAGAGAAGAAAAAAATGTAATAACGCAATGAAGCATTGCATATTTGGAATGACTGTAGGTACTCAAATGGGTTTACTATACATGTTAAAAAAGTTAAAAACTTTTCCAAATGTTAATCTTTGAGGAATCAATCGTAAGCATCCAAACAAAACCTGCTGTTTGAGAATGTGCACACGCTTTACCTTCATTTGCAATCTCAATGTAATCCACTGCAAGCTGTAAATGAAAGACACAAACAGTATATGGGATTATATCAGAGGTTGAATTCTAATCTATGCATTATGGAATTCAGTAAACCTCTAATCAATATTACAGTGCATTGGGGGGTCAGAGCATCAGATCTTCTGAATGTCTTAGTCAGCGTTCCAACTTTAAAACATCTAATGTTGAGCGTAAGACTGTTTGGCCGTTGTGGTGACATGTCCTTCTTGGCAGTTGGATTTTTGACACGACGGGTGACGTTTCCAAACTGTTGGGGGGTGGAGGAGGTGCAACATTGGTTCAATCAGTTTTAAACATCAAAATGTTACAAGCACATTTTTTTTCCATTCATTCCTTTTATACCTCATCTCTCATTCGATATTTCCGTTGGAGTTGTTTTTTCGGCGACGAGTCATCAATAAATTCCTTAAAAGTGCTTTTCTTGTGAACCACAAAAGCAGCTGTTAGCAGATAAGAAAAGAAGTTTAACCTTGTTTTTTCCTCGAGTATGATTATTGTCTTTTATATTTCTACCAATATAAAAGTTAATCTTAAAGGGTTAATTCACCCAAAAATGAAAATTGTCATTACTTACTTAACCCCTAAACCCTAATGTCGTTCGACACCCGAAAGACCTCGGTTCATCTTCAGAACACAAATGAAGATGTTTGTGTTAAAGTCCGATGGCTCAGAAAGGCCTCCATTGACATTAATCTAATTTCCTCTCTCAAGACCCATAAAAGGCACTAAAGACGTCGTTACAAAGCCCATCTCACTACAGTGGTTCTACAATAATTTTATGAAGCAACGAGAATAGTTTTTGTGAGCAAAAAAAACAACTAAATAACGACATATAGTGATGGGCCGATTTCAAAACAAAGCTTCAAGCTGTTATGAATCATGAATCAATAAACTGATTTATAACCGTTCTAAGCTTTGTTTTGAAATCAGTCCATCACTATATAGGTAATTATTTAATTCTTGTCGCTTCATAAAATTATTGTTGAATCACTGTAGTGAGATGGGCTTTGTAATGACATCTTTAGTGCCTTTTATGGGTCTTGAGAGAGGAAATGACATTGGTGTCAATGGAGGCCTTTCTGAGCCATCGGATTTCAACAAAAATATCTTCATTTGTGTTTCAAAGATGAACGGAGGTCTTATGGGTGTCCAACGACATGAGGGTAAGTAATTAATGACAAATCTTCATTTTTTGGGTGAACTAACACTAAGTTTACTTTAGAAAAATCAGTAAAGATTTCACAGCTAAGTCATGTGTTACCTGAGAGGAGAACGTTTTTAGATTTATACTAAAGGGTATTTTACTTAATAAAAAAAAAAAGCATTAAAGGCACAATATGTAGTTTTTCGCCACTAAAGGTCACCTATTCAAAACAAATCATAGATTGAGCACAGATTCATGGGATATGTCATCTTTACCTCACAGCCGGTGGAAAAGAATCGGGACGGGACTCGGGCAGAAATATGTTTATGGATGAAATGATTAATGTTACTGTAGTATAAAGCGGAGCATGGCCGAGTGTTGTGGGAGCACAATGTGGCCTCTGAGAGATTGATAATTAGAGACGAGCGGCTACTGTGAGACACTTGTTGCAAACTGTGGTAAGCTAGATCAATATTATCATGGTAAAACATGGTATTTGCGGTAAATCAAGAAAACGAGATTCAAACAATAAGACTACCGGTATATATATATATATAAAAATATATATATAAAAATATATATATATATATATATATATATATATATATATATATATATATATATATATATATATATATATATATATATATATATATATATATATATATATATAAAAGGGAGGTATGATGTCATTGATTAGCGACGCATACATGGTCCTGGTAAAATAAAAATTAAAAAAAAGAAACAAAGAGAGAAAGGGGGGGGGGATTTGAACATTCTTGGAAAATTTGGGGTAATGCAAGTACACAAGTCAACAAAATATAACATTGTTCTAGTGGTTTTTGCATATTTTAATACAAAATCTTACATATTGTGCCTTTAGCTATCAATCAGATGACAGAGTGCATAATTATGGTACATAGTCAAAACATTGCTGGAAAACCTGTTGTGCACAATCTTAATCATTTAGAGGCCTTAGAAACATGCAGTAGAAATATGAAAGAAATATGAAAGAAATATGCAAGAAACAGTATGCTTTATACAGTTAACCACTACAATAAAACAGTACGCTGCCAGTTGGTTTTTTTTAATTCTATGATAGGTTATTTATAAATTCAAAAAATTAGTATTTTAAACAACCTGTGTCAACAGATGACAAAATATCTTCATATTCTGTATCCATCAAGCTGTCTGCCAGTGTATCTCTGGTCTCCTTGTCTGCATTACTGGATGCATCTGTATAGATCCCATTTAGGATATAGTTTGAATTACAGTACCACAACAAATGGAATGAGGAAAATATTATAACCAATGACAGGGCTTATTAGAAAGTAAAAACCGTCCTTACCTACAAAAAGACCGTTGGTAAGAGGTTTCCTGTCGGAACAAAGATCAAGACACATTAATTTTCCTTAGCAAATCAATGCAGATCAATCCATTGACTATTTTTAGTGAGGTGAAACCTTGTGTCACACCTCCAGCTGGACTGCAGCGCGTAGTTGAAGCGTTTAAACGGTTGTTCAAAATATCGTGTGACAGGTTGAGCATTGCTCTTAGTGCTGACCATTGAGTCAGACTGGTCACTAAAATAAAAATACACAGAATTTATGAATAAATTCATACATATACACACATTCATACATATATATATATATCGTTTTCAAAATACTCACGTCAGTATTGTTCGCATTCTGAGCAGATTGAGTCCGATGGCGTTTCCCTTTAGCGGTTTGAGTTTGATTTTACGATCTTGTCTAAGTGGACGTACCTTGTCCAAACACAGAAACACGGAGACTATCACATTTACAGACGTTAGAGTGAATGTGAAGCTTACCTTCATAAAATAAAGTACGTTAACTAACTTTAGATGAGCTAACGTTTTCTTCAATGATTAGCCAGGCAACGCCAAATAGCATAACGTTACAGTAATTTACGAGTTTTATTCGCCTTCTAACACTCACCATTTTGTAGTATTTGTTCTTTAGGTTGGCCCTCCGACCAACAAATAATAAAAATAATAAAAAACTCTTAAGCTTTACGTAAACGCATCAGTTGCCCTGATGGTTGACAGCTGTTTAGTGTTTATCGTACCGGTAGGGATTTTGATTCAACCCAGTGAATCGAAGCTTTTGAATCATTTCAGTTTTTCATTACGCTCATGTTACTCCAATGGGTGGCGATGACTGAATCATTGAATCATTTACTTGATTCTTTAAAAAAAAAAAGCCCCGGCCGAATCTTTTACGAACACAACAAACTGCCTTTATTTCTTTCATAATAAGGGAACTGCATAAAGAGTGTACCATCAAATGTTTCTCCGCAAATTACATATATGTACATCTATGAATTTCCCTTCATTTTTCAATTGATTTTATCAAACTATATGTAAAAAGACAACAAAATAGTATAAATTATTTCGCTAGTTCAATAAACGGATTTAGTTCGAACCGGGTAGTTCGAAATATATATTTAATACGTTTTTAATATATTTATAATTATTATAACGTTAGTTGTTTATATAACCAAATTTGTTTCAGTTATAGTATTATAATATTGACCTTAATTTTACACATGAATCTGCATTCAATTAATTAGCTTCAAACAAACAATATAATCCGTATTCTCCCTTCGTTCTGCCTTGTGCATTAACAGGAGACTCTGAAATTACTCCGGTACTCGTTTTTGAAACCAGCTTACCTCGAGTAAGCAAGGTTTGGGTTAATCAACCGAGAGTTCAAGGTGGATAGGCATGTGACGGTTAATTAACCTTGCTTTCTCGAATACACTCCTGAGCTCCTTTAGATTCAAGGGGACGTTTAAAGTCATGTTTAAAGTCCCAACGAAAATGCTCACTCAGAAACTCAGTCTGGATTTAAATAAATAAATAAATCTAGGGAGTACCTTAGGATAAACAACAATAAAAAATAAATAATTAAATTAAAAAATAAATAAATAAAAAACGTTAAATTAATTACATAAACAAATAAAAACATTACAAAACACAACGGGTCTAACAGATGGGGAAAACTATCAAAAGATAATAACAGGGAGGATAAAATAAATAAATAAAAATGTAAACAGCTTCACAGCTTTTCTGTTTTTTGTTTGTTTGTTTTTTACTTTCTTTTTAGAACTCTTTGAACTTCTGCATTCAACCAAAAACAATTGTTTTCCAAATATTTACATTTATGTATAGGCCAGAGTGGGGGAAACGCCCTATTTTAGGACTGTGTAGGCTATATTAAATCAATGTTAATATTTGGTACAGTAGCCTTTGTTTGCAATTAAAGAGGTCAAACGTTTCCTGTAGTTTTTTTACCAGGTTTGCACACACTGCAGGAGGGATTTTGGCCCACTCCTCCACACAGATCTTCTCTAGATCAGACAGTTTTCTGGCCTGTCACTGAGAAACAAGGAGTTTGAGCTCCCTCCAAATATTCTCTATTGGGTTTAGGTCTGGAGACTGGCTAGGCCACGCCAGAACCTTGATATGCTTCTTACAGAGCCACTCCTTGATTATCCTGGCTGTGTGTTTCGGGTCATTGTCATGTTGGAAGACCCAGCCTCGACCCATCTTCAATGCTCTAACTGAGGGAAGGAGGTTGTTCCCCAAAATCTCGCAATACATGGCCCCGGTCATCCTCTCCTTAATACAGTGCAGTTGCACTGTCCCATGGGCAGAAAAGCACCCCCAAAGCATTATGCTACCACCCCCATGCTTCACAGTAGGGATGGTGTTCTTGGGATGGTACTCATCATTCATCTTCCTCCAAACACGTTTAGTAGAATTATGACAAAAAAGTTCTATTTTGGTCTCTTCTGACCACATAACTTTCTCCCACCATGACTCCTCTGGATCATCCAAATGGTCATTGGCAAACTTAGGACGGGCCTGGACATGTGCTGGTTTAAGCATGGGATCCTTTCGTGCCATGCATGATTTCAAACCATGACATTTTAGTTTATTACCAACAGTAAACTTGGAAACGGTGGTCCCAGCTCTTTTCAGGTCATTGACCATGCAGTTCCTCCCGTGTAGTTCTGGGCTGATTTCTCACCTTTCTTAGGATCATTGAGACCCCATAAGGTGAGATCTTGCATGGAGCCCCAGTCCGAGGTAGATCCAAGCTTCTTCCATTTTCTAATGATTGCTCCAACAGTGACCTTTTTTTCACCAAGCTGCTTGGCAATATCCCCATAGCACTTTCCAGCCTTGTGGAGGTGTACAATTTTGTATCTAGTGTCTTTGGACAGCTCTTTGGTCTTGGCCATGTTAGTAGTTGGATTCTTACTGATTCTATGGGGTGGACAGGTGTCTTTATGCAGCTAACGACCTCAGACATGTGCATCTAATTTAGGACAATAAATGGAATGGAGGTGGACGTTTTAAAGCCAGACTAACGGGTCTTTGAGGGTCAGAATTCTAGCTGATAGACAGGTGTTGAAATACTTATTTGCAGCTGTATCATACAAATAAATAGTTAAAAAATCATGTATTGTGATGTTTTTAGATTATGTTTCTCACAGTGGACATGCACATATGAGGACATTTTCAGACCCCTCCATGATTTCCAAGTGGGAGAACTTACAAAATAGCAGGAAGTTCAAATACTTATTTCCCTCACTGTATATGTAATAGCATACAATATACATAATAATGTTTCAGCATACAAAAACTGGCTTAATTTTATTTAAATAATTTCACAATGCAAACAATCTTTATGCAATATATATATATATATATATATATATATATATATATATATATATATATACACTATGCTATAACATTTTACTTTCCCTTTGATATGCAGTTTTGTGAAATGCATGGACAAAAACTATTTTCATTAATGTTTATTACTCAAAACAATTTAAGCAAACACATACTGAGATAATACAAGATGACTTCGGTTCTCTATACAGAGAGAAGCAGATTCACACCAATGACTGTGGAATCGAGCATCTCTGTTCAGTTTAATCAGGGCATTTTTACAAATCCGTTATGTTTTATGGTTAAGAATGCACAACCCATATGCTATTCAATAGCTGAGCAAAATAAATACAGAACAAAACACTTAAATGCAGCAACACTAGCAGCAAACGTCAGTTCAATTCGACATGACATCATCCGATCAGTAGTATCATGTGTTTGATTGCCACTAAAATAAAATGTACACAGTAAGTACTGTCCCTCATGCTCAATGGTGTCACAAACACTAGTTGGCTATGACGGTAATACCACTTTCAATACTCATGGCGAGTTTCTATTTTTCGGTCTGAGGTGTCAGAATGTCTGAATAAAATATGATTTTTAAACAATCACTAATCAGTTGTCAATGTATAACATTCACATGCTTCCTGGTTATAAGCAAAACAACCTGTGCCATAAGTTGTGTTGTCTCGCACATTTTAAAGCCTTGTAGACACATTTTAATGTGTCTTTTCCCCCCTTTTATTTACCCTGTCAATGGCCCATCCATATTTAAAAGTATAAAAGTCCTCTCTACAGCTCAGCATTTATTTCCATCCCGTCACTGACAAACTTGACATCAATATCTTTGCAGATATACCGTAAAAGAGTCATGAGTTTGATACTACTGGGGTTCTTCCAGATGGTGTCTGCTTTTTGTTTCAGCCATTGATGCAATAGTTTACCTAAAAATGAAATTCTATCATTATTTTCTCACCCTCATGTCATTCCTAACCTCTATAATTTGGTTAAGATAATTATTTATTTATTTTAATAAAAAGTTTAAGTTGTACACATGAACTGTGCACTCCATTTCAAATCTTCTGAAGCTTTGTTATTCAGAAAATGTTGCTCTCCTTGTTGGAGAATCTAATGTTTGATTCTTGAATTAATCATTCTTTTTAATGAATCGGATCTGTTTAAAAAAAAAAAGATCATCGACTCAATTATCCAGTCTAAGGAAGCCTGTTTTCGCCACTAAATAAAAAAATAAAAATATTAAGTGTGACTTTTTATCTCAGAATTTGACTTTTTTTCTCACAATTGCAAGTTAGAAAGTCAGAATTCTGGGATATAAATTTGCAACTGCGTGATGTAACTCGATATTGTGGAAAAAAAAGTCAGAATTGTGAGATAAAAAGCCGGAATTACTCTTTTTATTTTTTTATTTAGTGGCGGAAATGGGCTTACAGACCAGTTATAGGTGTATTTGATGCTTTGAACAAGCTTTAAGAAGACTGAGAATATAGTGCACAAATCATACGGGCCACTTTCATGGAGCATTTGTGTTCTTTTTGAAGCTTGAAAGCTTCAGTCTACATTCACTGGCATTGTATGGAAAAGTGGGACCTTTTTATCCCATGGAAGAAAGCCATGCAGGTTTGGAACGACATGAGAGTGAGTAAATGATAACAGAATTGTCTCTTTAAAATGTAAAGTCAGTGAGAGAGGCAGACTGAAGCTGGAGACACAGACGGATGGCGTGATACTCGTTTCATACTAAATGAAGCCAAAAGAGACGTCAAAAAAAATCTGTATGGAAATCTCACAATAAATAACTGCATTCCTGGCGACAATTTTCTTCATTTTCTTTTTTTCTTTAAAAACATCTTTCCCGTCACAATATTTACTTTTTTTTTTCAGTCCATTGTGCTACCCACAATCTATGATACCTTTTATTTTCTTCATTCTCTATGTCGATATGTAAAACATGCTGAGACGGCTAGGATGTGTTGATGTTGGTGCTACAGTCTGGATGGGGGTGAGGACGGCGAGTGTTTGTTGATACACATGTAGTGTGTAAACCAGCGTCGGAGGATGAACAGATAAGAGTATATATGGTGAGCCCATACATTTCGAGGAAACTGAGGGGATATTAACAGCGTGCGAGAGAGGGGGAGTCATTCAAAGTGTTGGGGAGAGGAAATGGTGAAAGACCACGAAAAGGAGGATGCTCAGTATTCGTCCTGGTCCAAGTGGGCCTGCTCGTCTATTTCATCATCTTCTGGCGGTGCAAAGCCATCCTGTATGAAAAAATGTAATTTTTTAAAGGATGCGCACTATAGTTGTGTCCCAAATAATGCACACTACAGTACACTATAGTGTACAGTATGTACTTATGTAAACCATGCAATGTATTATGTTATCAGAGTCTGATAGCCCCTCCACTAGACAATTAAAGCTGTGACATTTGATTGCATAAAGTATCCCAACATTCTGCACTTCATGTTTTTTTGTGTGTGTGAACGCACTATGCACGCTATTTGTACTACAAAACATCATATAATAGTGCACAAGTGCATTAATTGGGATGCAGCTTATATTTAAAAATTCAAATGTGCCAAGCTTTTATTAGTATATGTAACCAGTGGTCAACTGATGTTTTTGTTTTTTGGGGGGTTTTTTGTGCAAAATTGTACCAATATGTAGTGATAAGTAGGCCTGGACAATACAGATTATATTGAATATCAATGGCAATATTTAATTAAGTAACATTTTGAACAATGCAAATGTTTTTAATGCAGTTTTATTTTGCCCATTCTGAAGACTGTCATTGAAATAGTTTTGTTAATTTAATAGTGGCTCTAATTTAAACATTTGTAACAACATGTCATGTACATTTCAATTAAATATATCTGATTTTGAAGCCTCAGCTTGTAATTTTTCATATATTCACACACTGTTGTCAGTAGATTTTAGAACTGATGATAGATTTTGTCTCATTTAATTTAGTTTGGAACTTAAATGTCACTCAAATTCTAATTTCCAGGATGGCAACAACTAAAAAGCCTTACGCAAAATTAAAAGTAATATATAAAGATATCCTTTTTTATATAATAAAAAAATGCTATTTTGTAGTATTTTAAAATCAAAGCATGAAATTGACCACATGTGACTGTTTTTTCGTGATTAACAGGAACACACTGAGGTCAGATATGGGACATTTCAATGGTGTGGCTGGCGGAATTGTGTTTTCCCAGGCAAAAAAGATCAGTTGTTTATTGTCTATATGTAGCTATGTATAAGGCACAGCTCACACAGAAGTCACTTTCAAACCAGTGAATCTGCATGACCTGTTCCAAAATCTGCATGGAGAAATCTTTTGCGCTTGCGTACAACTCCCAGTTGCATTGACTGCTATTGAAATGACTGGATAGCGCATGCAAAAATTTGCAGAACATGTGTGTAAAAATGTAGTTAACATCCGACACAGTTTGACCAGAAAACGCAATTATAAATCAACCTCACGTATATATCAGTTAGATTATTATCAAAGAACATATAAAAAAATGTCAATGGCATTACCTCTGTGGCATACAGAATGTCAATTATCCTACTCATAATGGGGTTGTTTTCAGTCTCATGTTCTTGACAGATCAGTTCAATGTCTCGAAGTTTGCTGAAGTAGAAATCTCTCTCCTTTTCCAGACCGTCCACAGTTAACTTCAGCTCCATCAACTTGAAAAAAACAAAGTAAAAGACAAAGAACAAAATTTAAGCCACTACTCATCACAAGAGGACCATTCCTTAACGGGAAAAAGTTAGTATGCTTATTATGATGAAACTATCTATATCCATGTTTATTTCAGAATATTAAATAAAATGTGATCATCTGAACAGGTGGGAAAGGAAATCAGGAATGGTCTGAAGAAAATGGGAGAAAAGAAAGATAAAAATGATATATGCAAAAACTACCTACACTTTTCTTTCTATACAATTTTTTTTAATCTTCAATCCAAAATATTCCAAGGTAGAGTAAGACTTCCTTACCCTCCCGGGGACTCTACCTGTTGATTAAGCTCCATGATTTCAGCATCGCTTGCCCCGTTTCTGGCATGTGTGGGGTTCTTCCTTATGGTGGTGGTCACCCTCTGTGGTGTGGGCATGTTTTTAGGTACTGTTGGCGATGTTCTCTGAGGCCCTGGAATTGGAAATTATTCGCATTTAGCTACAGTATAATCGAAAACTTTAGCAGACGTACAAACTGATCCATGCAATTTTAGGTGTTTGCCATTTCTTTCAGCTTTATTAAACACATTTACTGTAGCTCTGTTCCAAACCATAGCGGGCCAAAATGGACCCACACAAATGACTGATCTGACATGCTCTATAAACAACTAATGGTCAATTCTGAAAACTGAATACCATCTTGGGTGAATTGTTTTTTTCATTAAGCTTATCACCTTGAATTTTGGAAAGGAGATACCTTGTGGTTTGCCCATCATCAGGAATGAGCCTTTAAATGCTGTCTGGGGTGGCAGCTCACTAGGTTTTTGAACAGAGCTAATGATTCACTAAAATGAGCTGAGAGTTTCAGTAAGATCAGCTTTTAATAAGCTACAACATGGGCAGCTTGTTACCCCAATTCTTTGGTTAAGCCTGTCGGTGTGTGTGTGTGTGTGTGTGTGTGTGTGTGTGTGTGTGTGTGTGTGTGTGTGTGTGAGAGAGAGAGAGAGAGAGAGAGAGAGAGAGAGAGAGAGAGAGAGAGAGAGAGAGAGAGAGAGAGAGAGAGAGAGAGAGAGAGAGAGAGAGAGAGATCAAACATTAACTGTTTCAAAAGCCAGTTATCCACTTTATATCTGGCAGGTTTAACCAAAGTCAAGGAAGTGTGACGAGATGTGACTACAAACTAAATGGAGGTCGCATTCCCAATCCACCCCAACAGTCAAAAGAGCAGTCGATTTCCAGCAAATTAGAACGCCACTTTTATACCTCTCTGGGGACTGTATGTTTCCAGTCCTTGGCTATTAACCCTCTATTGTGCAATGTTGCCTCAAGGTAACCAACCCTTTTTCAGCACATTGCAAGCATTAAAGATCAATAAAGTGTTGTCAATAAAGGGATGATTTTACTCTGCCTCAAAAGGGATTTTTTTCTCCAATCAAAAATATGATTCACATTTATTAGTGAATGCATTCCTTTTAAAATGGTCATATAAGTTAAATAAATAAAAAGGTTATGTCAATTATTATTTACAATAGTTTTTTTTTTTTTAATGTGGTGGGTCATATTGATTTGATCAAAAAAACAGTAATATTGTGAAATATTATTACAACTTAAAATAACTTTTAGTTGGTCTTTTTTAAAGATATATTCTTGTGATGACAAAGCTGAATTTTTTAACAGCCATTATGGAAACCATGTTACTTTTTTTTTGGATTCTTTGATGAAAATTTATTTGAAATAGAAATGTAAAAGTCTTAAAGGGATAAGTTACCCTGAAATTAAATAGAAAAGTGGAAATTTTGAAAAATGTCCTGCATGCACTACTTAATATAATGGCAGGCTAAAACATTACAAAAAGCATACAAAAGTATCACGTAAGGATAGTTAGATGCGTGCCATATGTGGAAAGTGTTCAGATCACATAGTAATTGCCGAGCTAAGTATTCTGACTGATTAATAAGGTTTCTTTCTTGCAAAACCTTATAGTATGCCTCCTGAACACTTTCCACATATGGAGTGTATCTCACGGTATCATTACGTGATACTTTTGTATCCTTTTTGTAATGTTTTAGCTTTCGTTGTTCGAAATTTCTTCTTTTGAGGTCTGAAAACACAAGACACAGGGCATTTGAACAACAGCAGGGTGAGTAAAAGATGACTTTATTTTCATTTCAGGGTAAACTATCCCTTTAATTGTAATTTTTCACTATTTTAATGCATCCTTGCTAAATAAAAGTTATTTCTTTTAAAAAAAAAAAAATATATATATATATATATATATATATATAAAAAGAATAATAATAATAATTAAAAAAAATTATATATATATATATATATATATATATATATATATATATATATATATATATATATATATATATATATATATATATATATATATATATATCAGTGAGGTCAACCTATAAAGTTTGCGTGGTTTTAACATTCAAAAAAATCTAAATGAATAAGTAATAGGCTATATTCTACCCTGGTTTTGAGCCTCTCTTCTGCACACTGGGTTTTTAATGGGCGTGTGGCACTTAAAGGTGCCCTAGAATGAAAAATTGAATTAACCTTGCCATGGCAAAATAATAAGAGTTCACAGTGGACAGTGGACAGTCTCAAACATCATTGCCTCCTACTTCTTATGTAAATCTTGTGAATCCAAAACATAAACTTCTCAACATAAACCCAACCATGACGCAAGCATTGGGGATCATTTATATGTACGCCCCCAACATTTGCATCTGTCCAAACATGTGAATTGTCAGGCGGAAATGGAGCGAACCATCAAAACAAGCTGCTCGCATGGACACACGTCATGTTCCAGGCTGTTCAGGAGACTTGTCTACCCTTCCCACAGATAAAAAATGTCAACAGTCATCGTTGATGTTTATAATCGGATACCACAACAATTTAATTCAAGATCGTTCGTTTGTTCGGCTCATTTCAAACAAGCTTCGCTCAGCGTCTTAAACTGAAAAAAAGTGGCAACTATATTCCTGCAAGCAGTAAGTAGCTATTTTATCCACTTATTGACTGTTTAAACAATTTCTGATTAAATTGAAAGTTTCTTATAGAGACATCATAGTCTAAATAACGCAAGATGCTAGTACAGTAACAATAGGAAACTCCAAGTACCATACAAAACTAAATAGTGAGTCTAATGACAAAGGGTAATATTATTTTGTATTACAAAATACAACTGTTAGATACTTTGCTTAATTCGTACACTTGATCCTTCTAGCAAACGTCACCTTTTCCACCAAGTTAAAATGATAGTCATTTGACAAGGCTATTCATTTTGTAAAAATATAAGTTATATATTTATATTTTTGAGAACTGAAGTATGGTGTTTCCTATGATGTTTTTGCATATTTGTATTTCAGATTAGGCTACATCACAGTCACTGCGTAACGTTAGCCTACATTGTGACTAGCGTTATATAAACATACAATATCGTTGACGAAAAAGACAAGTCTAAAATGTAGGCTGAATGAAACACCTTAAGCAGAACATCTCAAACGGAGATTGATAAAATGCAGCTTACTTGTTTATTGGTGTTTTCAGATCGTCTGTGCGCAAGAGAGAGCTTGCGTGCACATGGTTTCCAGATTGGATATGTTTAGGTAAAAAACGGAGAGTTGTATGGGTTTCTTTTCACAGAAAAGCTCTGTTTGGGGAATTTAATTACTGAATCTGGCAACCGCATGAACGTGCGGTCTTTCTTGCTCACGGATGTTCTGAAAACACCAAATAAAGAAGTAAGCTGCATTTTATCAATCTCCATTTGAGATGTCTTGCTTAAAGTTTAATTTAGTCAGTCTGTGTTGTGTCAGGACGGTCAGGACTCACGAGCCGCTTCACTGAATTGCTGTGAGCTGCTGAAATAAGCCAATCAGAGCAGAACTCATCATTAATATTCATGACCCTTCCAAATAAGGCAAAAACAGAGCATTACATCATAGGGACAATTTATAGGGTTGTAAATGGACCTGTAAAAATTTATCCGGTCAATTTTTGCCCTTAAATAAGCAACATACCCTCTATGTAGATATCTGAGAACAATTTAACACGTTGTTTCAAATCATTCTAGGGCACCCTTAAGACTTGGAAGTAAATGCCAACGGCTAGGATTGGATAAGATTTGCATATTTATTGAGCTTCAGCTCCCGGATGTGTACATCAGTACATGTGGGATTTGTTTTGAAAGCTTGTGTGAAAACCCCCAAATATTTTTTTTATTACTTGGTCCACTCGGTGGATATAAACGCAAACCGTTCAAGATAGTGAACAACGAACATTGAGAAAGGGATGTTATTTCACTATTTGAGATAGCCCGTTGGCATGCAGGCTGGTGATACGTTTTGGTAACCCATCTGGAAAACACATAGCCCCGAGACGTTGGGCTTTGCAAGCCTTGGCCCATTCATACCCGAGTCTGATCCTGAATCACAATGAACCAACAGCACTTTGACAGCATGTTAAGATATGCTCTGTTAGACAAGTACACACAATAGATGTCAAACAATATGTAACAATGCAATACTCTCACATATAAAAAAAAACATTTTTACTATTAGTGTGTTGCTTCTCATCCTGTCTGCAAATCCAGTCTCTTGTTTACAAACGCATCCGTGGTGAATTAAAGGAACAAGCGCGCAATGCCTTCCCCACGTGAGCTAGATATTCATAAAAAATAGTTCACCCATGCATTTATAATTTTGGAATCAGAATGAAGCTTATGCTTAAAGTTCGATTTGGCTTAGCTTTATGTAGGCCTATGTCATGTCAGGCACAAGTCGGTGGGCAGGGGTTACAGAATCAGGCGTTGTTCATCTTATGGTGAGGCAGTGTTTCACCACACGATGACGTTGCATGCAATAGAGGGTTAAATGAGTAGGACTGACCAAAGTCACACTAAGCAAGCAATGACCCTTTCAGAACAGCACATGAGAGAACACTGAGGAACTGATTTTGCAAAACTGTTAGTACGGATATTAAGAAGACAGAGCTTTTTTAATACAGAATTCCTTGTTTTCTCATTAATGAAAGCTTGGGCATGGAGTAAATCATTCTGAGACCCGTGCACAACCAGCTGCTTTGCAGAGCACACTGTCAATAACTAGAAGCTCAGCAATCAATGCAGCAAAAGGGGCGGCAGAATCCGGAGGTTACCTGAGGGACCAGTTCTCTTGGGTTTGTGGGAAAAGTGTTCACCTGGATTTGGTGGAGGCGCCACATCTTGGCCCTGTCTAGCTTGAAGGGGATCATATTCTTTTCCGTCATAGTTGGCATCAAAGAATTTTTTGAACCACTGGACAAATTCAAAGTTGTCCTGGAATTTTCCTTTCACTAATCTTTCCACAGGAATTATCTGGATAACAAAAGAAGAGGAAATTCATTAGATCATTATAATACTGAGCTGTAATCTAGATGTGTACATTTTATGTTCAAATCTTTTTTCCCCATCCTAAGAATTTCAGATAAACTTGATACATGAAAAATAATCTTAGAAACCTTTACACGTTTCAAATATATTTTCAGATAACCTGACAAGTGGCACCGAACACCAGCAGACCTGATTGATCACCTTATGAACATCTGATAAACAAAAATGTAACACTTTAACAACTTCCATTAGATAACAAATATTATATAATGAATATCAGACATGTATAGGATCAGACAAACTTGTAGAACTAATTTTAATTTTAATTTTAACTAATGATATGTTAAGCATTATCTAGGCCTAATGTTTATGTTGTTGATGAAAGCTACTTATCATTTTTATTAGAGTTTTGAAGTGCAACCAAAATCTGTTATATAAATAAACATGCCTTGCCTAATTTCAATCAACCATCATTAAAACAAGCTGATATTGTTTTAATAAATTATCTTTATACTTTCTATTTGAGTAACGATAACTTAGTTTTAGGTCAATTATGAGATGTATATAGAAGCAAAAGTGCAAAAGCCAAGGATCCACTAACTTTATCGACGTTCATCCTCTTGAAAGCTGCCTGGAGTACTTTGAAGTTGTGTATAAACTCATGTTCCAGTTTTGCTTGAAATTTTACTTTCTTTAAAAGAATACACCCTGGGAACAACATGTCCATGAACTGACAATAAGCCACCCCTGAGAACAAACAGCAAAAGAGAACATAAGTCAATAGAGCTCATTCAATGCATGATAAAAAAAAAATGTCTTTGATCAAAAATGTCTTCATGTGATTGGTTAAGCTTATTAGTGTCTAGTGATAAAGAGTGCCAAGTAAATGCTTTTATTTGACTGATTACATTGGAAGAGATAAAAACACTGAACATGTGTGATCTCTCAATATGATCAAAAGCAAACTAAAAGCCTTGTTTGTTTTGAAATGAACAGTATTGCTGTATAATCTATAGGGGAGCGGGAATAAGAGTACGGTAGGGGAGCGGGAATAAGAGTACGGTAGGGCAGCTGAGTGCATTTCATAACATAAAAGACAGAAACCCTTTGTGAAATAACAAGTATGTATAACCCACCTGAACATAATTGTTCTATTTTGGTGTAGGTGAGCTGAAGCGAATCATTCACCCATGCCAACATGTCATGTCGGCTCAGGTTCTCAATTGTTACTGACGTGGAGTATACATTCACTGCCATCTCCTGCAAAAACAAACAAGAAAACAATAGGAACAAAGTCACTATGGACCTAAATGGACCTACTCTGCCATTCAAAAGTGTTTTTCTTGATATTTTCAGAAGAAGTCTCTTGCATTTATTTTATTAAAAATAAAAATAAATTAAAAAAAATATGAATAAAATGTTAAATAACTTCTTCAAATCTTCTATTTGAACAAGCTGATAAGTGGCACCATTTCAGATAAATACTGTTTTCTTTTGAACTTTCTATTCATCAAAGAATCTTTTTTTTTTAAAAGTCACATCTGTTTTCCACATAGATAATAATAAATTAAGCAGAAAAATCAGCATATTAGAATGATTTCTAAAGGATCATGTGACACTGAAGACGGGAGAAATTATGCTAAAATTTAAGCTTTGCACCACAGAAATTTATTACATTTTGAAATATATTCAAATAGAAAACATTTTACATTTATTTTACATTATAATAATATTTCACTATATTGAAATATTTGTTATATTTATAATAAATATATTATTCGCAATAATTAATATATTGCAAATGCAGCCTTGGTGAGCATAATAGAATTATAAAAACATTAAAAACACACTTGAATGGCAGTGTAATTTTAACATTCTGACCTCTTAGAGCTTCCTAAAATTATATTTTTATTATATTTCTTCTTTCATAGCATAGAGGGCAAAGGCAAACGCTTTTTTTTAAACACGTGTTTCCATTTGGGTAATCAGAAGTGATATTTAGTTCTTCAGTAGTCTCTGCATCATCACAGTTCAAACTGTAATCACACTATAATTTTTTCAATCCTCCAACGATAATCCATCCAGATTAAAGTGTTTCCGAGATGTTGTTAACCATGCACATCTGCTATGCCCTGCATGATGGACATGTCATCAGAAAACACAAGCATCTTCAACAGAGAAACAATATGTGTGTGTATTTCAAGAACTTTCTTGGATCATCTCTGATTTATGTTGGTATTTTAAAAACGAATGACAGGTTTATTATAGGACATGTTTTCCCCCATTATTTTTTTCTTCAAAAGTGAAGAAAAAAAAGTTAAAAGTTGAAACATTATTATTGTCACTAATAATGGCCATTTTCTAAATAAAGTTTTAAGGAGTGTAAATTACAGTCTTTAGTATTGATTGCATTACGTTGATCAAGAAATAAAGCAGTGGTTGACAGGTGAAAGGCTTCTTTTACCATCAGTCTCATATATACATTTACAATTTTACAAAAATTGTGCGTTTTACTCTCATATGATTGTGACTATGTTTATCTTATAATATTCGTATTTATTACAAACAAATAGCTTCATGCTTATGTATTGTTTGATACAAACGATTTCTTAAACTAAATCAGTCTCTGTGTGACTCCCGTCCCATATTACAATGGGAGTCACACAGGCCCTATAACAACGGGTTCGGTTTATCACTGATATGGTTCTTTTTGTCTTTGTGTACATAAACTGCGTTTTGCTCTATAAAACAGCATACTAGAGCCTGCAGTGATATGCTATACATGCGAGTCCGCTCAACAAACGGTCCATTATTGTGACAGTTGCTCCACAGGCCGCGCCGTAACATTACATGAGCAACACAAGACACGCTCGAGACATAAATACATAAGACACAGATCAAAGACGCCTATTTAATGTCATACTTTAGGAAGAAATTCGATGAATTATAGTATTTTAACACCATTTTACTCACTGTTTTTTGAATGCGTCCTTTCCAATGTTGATATTACACTGGCGAAAGGCAATCCGCTGCTGGCCGTTGCTACTGTGGGTTGCCAGATATGCGCTGCTGCCTAGTTACGGGCAGCGCACGATAGCGCCACGCTCTCCTGCTGCAACAAACTGGCCTTCTCTGCGCATGCGCCCCGCTCCTTCATTATAGACGTATGCCTTTGTCATAATACTGAGTAACAGCCCGTTTTCCATTTTAATATACTTTAAAATATAACTTATTTCTGTGATGCAAAGCGACATTTCCATCAGCCATTATTACTCCAGTCTTCAGTGTCACATGATCCTTCAGAGATCATTATAATTTGCTGTTTTATTGTCAATGTTGGAAACAGTGCTGTTTAATAAAATAAAAAATATATATAACATAGGATACTTTTTTCTGGATCATTTGAATAAAATAAATGAATAAATAAAACAGCATTTAATTAAAAATGGAAATATGTCATTACAATATACACTACCATTCCAAAGTTTGGGATCAGTCATTTTTTCTTTCTTTCTTTCTTTTTTATTTTTTTAAAGAAATTATAATTTTATTCAGCAAGGATGTGTTAAATTGATAAAAACTAAGAGTAAAGATTTATATTGTTAGAAAAATTGTATATTTTGAAACAATGCTTTTCTTTTTAACTTTTTATTCAGGAATGAATCCTGAAAAAAGTATCAGAGGTTCCAAAAAAATATTAAGCAGCACTTTGTGTTGCTGTTTAACATTTATAATAACTTTGCATCACAGAAATAAATGTTTTAAAGTATGCTATATTAAAATAAAACCATTATTTTAAGTTGTAATATTTTTTTCGGTACTGTACATAAATATTCAATGTTTAATTTGTATTCAATAATACAAGTGGACATGAGGTTGAATGGGGTTTATTTGCACTTTTTCATGAGATACATATTACATTAATACGTACAATTGTAGTGCATACACAGCTCATATTAAAAAATTGAAAAGCATACTGAAAATCCAGAATAAAAAATACATGAGTATTTAGCACCAACAGAAATGTTCTTGCCATTCTACTGCTTGTGTCACTGGAACACTGAGTTGTACAGCTAAAGTTACTGTGTTTTAAATGGTCTCTTCAGAAGTGCTCATTTAGACAAAAAGAACACATGCGTCAGTAAGCTGTCTGTCGTCTTTCAACTAGGGTTGGTTAGTGGATGTGGAGGTCATTGATCAGAAGTGATGCAGAATTTGTCTGACTAGCTTTGAACCATGCAGATCAATAGTCACAAAATACACAGTGTTAATGTTCAGTGAACAACCGATGAATTACACTGTCATTACAGTTCAGTGATTAGCTAACAGCTAATTCTAGAGTAAACAAAGCTATACTGCAACATTATGGCATTGCTATGGAGAATAACTTGCAGACTTAATGGATTGAATAAAAATCAGGCCAGTTAAAAATGAAAAATCAATAGTTTTAGATTGGTTACACAACAAAATTTGATATGTAACAATGTTATTCTTAATTCACATTTTAAGAGGTCAGGTACGTGTGCTTATAAATGACATTAAGAAAATTAAATATGTTTCATATAAATTACTTTTTTTAAATGCTTAAGCAATACAAGTGGCCTGTGTCCTGACAGAAACAATCAAATAGCTTGTATTGCCTTAAAATTATCATTATGTCAAAAAAAGTAAGAAAAAATATTAACACCTTAAAACAAAGCAACGTTTTGTAACTGTACCTGCTGTCAGAATGCATCACTGTAAGAGTAAATGTAAAGAGGCAGAGTATGCAAGTGTAACTCGAGAGATAAACACTGAGGTAAATGTATAGTCATCTGCCAACACATTAAAACAGGTCAAATATTAAATAACTTTACAATGGTTCACATTTTCAAGCCATTACCAACTACACAAACTAATAATGTTCCCATTTTTAAACAAATTTCCAGTTGCTAGCTTTAAAATGGTTCAACATATATGTAAAACGTATATGCGGTAACAGAAACAGTTAGGGTCTGCAATTATTTAGCACTACAACAGTGTTGTATTTGAACACAACCTTCACTAATTCATTTAACTGAATATGAAGAACAAAACACCCTGTAACATTTTGTATACCCAACTCTCTTACAAGCATTTCCAACATTTACCTTGTTTTCCAATTTCCACACAAATATACCGTTTCATTTTTCTCCCTCTCGTACACACATTTATATAAAAACACTGGAGTTTAGGTGCAAGTGATTAAAATTAAATGTTCATCAGATGTGAGCTTGTCAAAAACAAAGGTGTTTGTTTAGTTTCAGACTTCTGTAAGTGTTGATCCAAAATGTTACCAGATTCCACTAGAACGACCACCAGGTGGCGCCAGAATCCGTGCAGAAGCTCTCTTTGGAACATTATCATCAATTTGGGCACCTGTAAAAAAACAACAAAAAATAAATAAATAAAAAAACGCACACCTTCATCTCCACAGGTAACACACACATATTATATTATATTTGTGTATTTGTACTAAAACTGTCCTAGCCTTAACCCTCTGGTGCTCACATGGCAGTCAAAAGTGACTGATTTTGTACTATGTGTACTATATTTTAGTTTGATGCTTTCTTATTTAATATTTTATACATTTAGGGGGATATTTTATGGCACTCAATTATATTTAGTACTCATAATCCATTTATTTAGACTAGGTAAACCCAGCCTGATCTGCCAGCGATTAGATTTTGCCCAGCAACTCAGTCTGGAAACCTGTATATGAAATATATGAATATTTATATAAAATATAAAGTACCTGGCAAAAGTCTTAGGCTAGGCACGTTAGTATTTCACCCACAAAAAAATGGCTAAGACGGTTATTTATATATATTTTGCTGTAGTATGGCAGTGGGAAATATCAGTTTACATTTCCAAACATTCCTTTTTCCATTAATTGTAAAAATCCAGTATGATTTTCGTATTCACACAGAGATCTGATTTTACCATCATCGAATCTGTGTATTCTTCGATTACATGAAGAAACAGAAAAAACTGAGACAGACTAAATATAAAAGAACTGCTGCAAAAAGAATGTTTGGAAATGTAAACTCCAATTTCCTACTGACACACTACAGTAAAAGAAAAATAACTGGATTGAAAAAAAAGCATAAAATTCAAAGGCATAAATCTAAACAAGCTGTGTTCCAAATTTGAGGTTGATATCTCAAAAAATGACAGAGATATTAAAAATGGGCTTTATTTTCTTTATGCATTTATTTATTTTTTTGTCAAGTATGACATTTCTTTGAGCGATGTACTCCTACAGTCTTTAGTATGGTTTAATGCATGCTACTGTACCAGACAAACTAAAGCTGGACTCATGTAGGTCTCTCATTCCCCCGTGGCGCGTACAGGGTCGCTGAGACATGTCTCCATCTGAAGGGCCCAGTTCTTTCTTCCCTGAATTTTGCACTGCCGCTACATCTCCAGTGTACGGGGTACGCTCCACCCCCTTGAGTGCTTGACACTGAGGGTAGAGGGTCACAAACAAACTCTGTCGAGGCACTGCAATACACTGTCATTAAAAATATTATATAACATAACATGACATATATGGAGAGAGTTGTGTTTCGAGTACCTTCTCCCGCTGCACCATTTTCTTGTAGAGGTAGTCAGGAAAGGTTCGCAGAGGGTAGAACTTTCCTGAGCCCTCAGCACAGGTGAAGATGCCATTTTCATAGACCACGCGACCGCGGCTGATGGTTACCAGGGGGACGCCGTGACAGCGTAGGTTCTCGTACAGATTTACATCACCACCCTGCCATTGAGTGGTCACAGAGATGGTCCTACAAACACACAAAACCATGTAAAAATAAGTATACTTTCATTTTACAATGAATGGTAAATTAAATGTTACTAGATTCACAGCTGAATTCAATCCATAATTCTGCATACCTTGTTGATTCAGGATCCCAGACTACCACATCCGCATCAGCTCCAGGGATGATCCTGCCCTTCCTAGGGTAAAGGTTGTAGATCTTTGCAGCATTAGAGCTTGTAACAGCAACAAAACGGTTCTCATCCATCTTGCCTCCAACCTATTAACAAAGATAGATTAGGTGAGCTAGAAAAGGTTTATTTTAAACTTTGATGCATATAATTTTCTGTCTTCTCCATTATTTCTGTCATTTTTTGGGGGTATGTATAGCAACATAACTGTCTGTAATATTAATTGTATTTATTTATTTCTATATTAATATAAATAATATATTGTTATATAAATTATATATTACTTGTATATACTATCGTTTAAAAGGGATTTAAAAAAAAACAATTAATAATGCAAGGATGCATTCTGCATTAAATTGGATGCAAGTATGCATTAAATTTATCAAAAGTGACAGTAAAGACATTTTATATTACAAAAGATTCCTATTTTAATTTAATAAATGCTGTTCTTCCTTGAGCACCAAAACTGCATATTAGAATGATTTCTGAAGGATCATGTGACACTGAAGACTAGAAATTTAGCTTTGCCATCACAGGAATAAATCGGTCCAAGTCACATACTGTAACTAATATCCATGTACACTTTTAGCATATTAGGTGTGAATATTAATGAATATCATAGATATTAATTTCACCCACTTATAATAGAAGACAACTTTATTATCTTTTAATGTGCATATGATCTGTACTATCCCATTAGTGCAAGTATTATTTTGTATTTGCTAAATAAATTTACCACTGTTTTTTCATATCATGCATTTGTTGTAGATAATGTTAACCACAAGTAAAACCATGCATGGCTTATCAATTTGACTGCAAAAGTTATAAAGTTTAGTTATAAAACTAGGGCCTAAACAGTAGCCTAAACGCATATTACTGTAATATTCTATTATTCTTGTAATACACTTATAATATATTAATATATCTTATAATATAATTATACATGACTATATTAATATAATTTCATTTAATACAAATATACCATATTTTGCCAAAATACCATGGTTAGCTAGTGTTACTATAGTATGAAATGTTGGTGATTTATGGATTGCAAAGCCTTCTAAATGGATAATTTCTCCTGTTTTCCACATTAGTCTTGTTAAAAATGTGCAGTTTCATCTGGATTTAAAACTTGTGGGTTTTGTAACAACGAATTCTGTGCCAAATTCAAGCACTTCTCGCTGAATCTTACAACACTGTTCAATAATTATCGCATGATCGAGACCTGTCTGTAAGTTAACACACCTGCGTGGCGTGGTTCAAATGAGTAGTAGTGTTTCATTCTGCTTTTGACACCTTTGCTGTTTGAAGTTTCTCATATGCAATAGAAATGTCAGCGCGACTTCTAATTTTAGTCGCACTGGCAGGAAAAAAAGGTTGCAAAATACAGTCATTTAGTCGCTGTCTAGAGCCCAGGTTAAGACTGTTTCTGAAGAACTAGGCGGACAAATTAGAAATGAGTTAGGGCGGATCATTCTTACTTTTCAAATTTAAATTAGACCTTCCTTACCTTCTACCTGTTTATGTAACAGATATAAAAAAATATGACCAGTCTTGAAGAAAAAAATTAAATGAATAACTTGTAATTCTATTTTTAGCCATTAATTTGTTTATATTAATGTAAACAAATGAAGGTTATTTCAAATTTCACAAGTACTGGCTACAGAAATGTTGGTATTGTAACAACGCTAGTTAGCAGTGTAGCTTCCATCATGAAATGAAACCTACCACTCCCCGCTCCCACATAACGCTCATGCGGTCCTGCACCCCGGGGACACCATGAGGGATTTTAGTGAAGTCGTCTTTGCCCATTGCCTTCTGTTTAGTGGTGAAGGGTCGGTGATCCGATGTCACGACGTTCAGAGTGTCACTATATCACACCAAAAATCCTTTTTATGTGACTGCATAGGTATATGACTAAATGAAACTACTCAAATAGTGAATCCGCTTACTTTCCCAGAAGGCTGAGCAGGTAATTGGGTGTGTTGGGATCAAGTCTGAGTGGTGGCACAGTGACGAAAGCAGCTGCATGGACCCAGTCCTGGTGGTAGTACTGCATCCCATTTAAGACAGCATGAGCAGTTGTGGTCTCTCCATGCACCACTTTCCCTGCCGGCCATTCACATATCAGTATTCAGAGTGTTGCGAATTAGCCTGGGCTATAAACACTATGATACTGACATTGGATTGCTTCGAGAAGATAATTATGTTCACTGTAACGATGCCAACAAAATAAACTATAAATAAATAAATAAACCTTATGTCATTTGCAAGGTTTTGTGATAAAACAACACACTAAACATCATTGCCTGGCTCTTACCCTGCATTTTAGCCGATGCTAAAACATCCCCTGCTGACATGCTGGACACATTCACAAGATATATGGGACAATGGGCCTATGAGACAAAAAACAGAAACATTGATTATGAAAACATTTAGAGATCTTAAAAGCAATTAATCTGTAATCAACTGTATTTTCCGCGGTAGAGTAATGCTGGGTCAATCATGATGCCATCTAGACATTCTCTTTTATACTGAATTAAAATTTACAGTATGTACATTTGCTATAGCTGTGAAATAACAGTAAAAGAGGGTACTCAATTAAACTGCACTATTGTTCAAAATTTTAGGGTTGGTAAGATTGAATGTTTTCTCTGAAGTCTCTTATGCTCTTATCAAGGCTGCATTTATTTCATAAAAATATATAGTACAAACTAAGTTATATTGTGAAATATTATAACAATTTATAATAACTGTTTACTAGTTTGATATATTTTAAAATATAATTTATTCCTGTGAAGGCAAAGATGAATTTTTAGCATCATTACTCCAGTCTTCAGTTACACATGATCCTTCAGAAATTATCTTTCTTATTCTATATCTACTATATTTCTTATTATTTATAACAGTTTGAAACCCGTTGGGCTGTTTTGTGGGAACCATTAATTTTTTTTTCAGTATTCTTTAATAAATAGAAAGTCCAAAAGACCAGCAGAAAATAGAAATCTTTAGTAACATTATAAATGTGTTTGCTGGGTTTAATTCCAAACTTTTGAATGGTGGTATATACATCCTAGCATTACAGTTATATGCTTTAGTAAGGGCTGTCAAAATGAACATTCACAATCGAAATGAATTAAAATAGCTTAAAATGGTTAAAGGATAGTTTACTCAAAAATGAAATTAATGTCAATAATGACTCGTGACCCGTAAGACCTCCGTTCATCCTCGGAACACAGTTTAAGATATTTTATATTTGATCCTAGAGCTTTTCTGTTCCTTCAATGAAAGTGTAGGCACACTATACTGTCCATCAGTGATTTGTACTCGAGACTCGGACTCGGTCTCGAGACCATATTTTAATGGTCTCGTGATGGACTTGTGTGCATTTGGACTCGGAAATGACTCGTACTCGAATTTCCGAGTCCAGTCGAGTCCCATTCAAAATATTCATGATTATTACTCTATGTTAATATTTCTAGTTAATAATTGATGTTTGACACTTCCAATGATGTGTGTTTTCTTAAGCGTAACAGCAAAATATGTAGAATTCATTTGTTCTGAAACAATAATTTTGTTCCTAATCAAATATAAGTTTGTCATAATAAATCGGACAAAAAATACCCCCCCTCCATTGAACCGAATGGTAATGCCCAACCAATGAGTCGCACTTTCACCAAAACAACACGAGTGGTGTTTGAATGGGAGAGCACACGGGTAATGTTAGCGCCAAAAAGGAAGAGAAGTGCTGCACAGCGGACTATATGTAACTGCTGGTCAGAGAGGGATGCAAAAAATAAACAAAGCATGTACTGAGAATGAGGTATGAGAATATTGTGTAATAGCTAAGTACAGACCACATATATTTAGCTAGCTAATCCATTGCAATGTATTTAGCTATATCAGTATAACAAATTACCAAAGCAGCCCTCTGTTTTGCTAGTTCATTTTTCAATAGTGTCTGTAATTATCAATGACAAAAGTATTCACATCAGTGTTTGTTTTCTTCCTAAATTAATCTTACTTTTGAAATAATTGGATAAATTAACGATTTAAGTGGCTGACTCATTTAAACAGTGAATCGTGGCCGCCTACTGGTGGTTTCAATCAAGCCTGCAGTCTCCCTCTCATTTACTGAAGCTTTCGCACCCCGATCGCCCCCCGGGGACCGGTCCCAGTATAGCCGCCCCTCTGTGTTTTCTAATGGACGCGAGGCAAACTAAATAATAAAATTACACTTCAAATATTTTTTCCCCAAAGTAAGTTTATGTCACTGAAGGCAGTTATCATCATGATGATTTCATTTCAGGTGTTCGTTTTTAAAATAAATTTAGTTTTAGTTAGTTATTTGATGCTATAAAAACGGGGGGTGTAATTGACAGCTGAGACTTAAGTCTTGTGTCTTAAGTCTTCTGAGTGAAGTTGTCACTGAGGCACTAACTGACTTTTTTCGAAATTTTTGGGAGCAGATTGGAGCTTTAGCTTTAATTTCTACATTTCCATAACTGTTTATTTCACACCAACATAATTAATTCTGCATCTGTGAGAGTGTGGGCGGGCTTTTGATATCGCAACTGTACTTCCTGCTCTACTTCCTGCGCTCTACTGCGCAACTCCGGTCCCGAAATCGCTACTGTGTTCGCAAGATGTCCGTGCCGTGCAGGCCGCCTAAAAGCTTCAAATCTGCCAAGCGGTAACGGATGATGTCGAGTCGTCCATATTTTTTTACGGTCTATGGTTTCAATACTTAATTTGTGAACTCTCTGAACTCGGATTCAACTCGGACTCGACCCTCTCTGAACTCGGACTCGACTCGGACTCGACCCTCTCTGAACTCGGACTCAACTCGGACTCGGACTCAACACGGACTCAACTCCGACTCGGCCCTCTCTGAACTCGGACTCGGACTCAACTCGGACTCGACCCTCTCTTAACTCGGACTCAACTCGGACTCAACCCTCTCTGAACTCGGACTCGACTCGGACTCGAATGAGCTGGTCTCGACTACAACACTGCTGTACATGTCCATAAAGGTAATAAAAACATCATTAAAGTAGTCCATGTGACATCAGTTGGTTAATAAGAATCTCTTGAAGTATCTAAAATACATTTTGTTCCAAAAATAACAAAAACTATAACAGCATTACGACTTTATTCAGCATTGTTTGTTGTCAATACGCAAACAAAGATTTGAACAGTTATGAATCAGCGGATTGATTCATGATTCGGATCACCAATGTCACGTGATTTCAGCTGTTTGACACACGATCCGAATCATGAATCAATCCGCTGATTCATTACCATTTGAATCTTTATTTGAGGATTGAAAACAAACCGGAAGAGAAGACAATGCTGAATACAGTCATAGTTTTTTTTTATTTTTGAACCAAAATGTATTTTTGATGCTTCAAGTGGTTCTTATTAACCAACTGATGTCACATATGGACTACTTTGATTATGTTTTTATTACCTTTTTAGACATGGACAGTATAGTCTGCATACGCTTGCATACGCTCTCGGACTAAATATAAAATATCTTAAACTGTGTTCCGAAGATGAATGAAGGTCTTACAGGTGTGTAAGACATAGGTGTGTGAGTCATTAATGACATAAATTTCATTTTTGGGGGAACTAACCCTTTAATTATTTTCAACATCATTTTGAATACATCAACAGTCATGTGCATCGTACTCACTCTGTTAGCGATGGTGATGGCTCGGTGGACGGCCTCTGCTTCCAGCTGTACATGGAAAATTCCCAAGGTAAGTGAGAAAACACATATGTCACCAGTGAAACCTAATGATAAACAGACGCTTGAAAGTATTAATAATCCATGGAAATGCAATATGGAGATGGGAAAGACAAGGAGCTGGAGAAAAAGAGTAGCGTGACTAATATCTTAAAGGAAAACCATTTCATGCTTAAAGGATTTGAATGTTTATTTTACCTCCTCAGGTCTGCTTATCTCAATGCCCTCTGGTCCACTAATACCTAGATCCAACGCTTCTCTAGCACCCTTGTGTGAATAAACACAATAAAAACATGAGATGATAAAAACATGATAAATAACAACTATGCAAGGAAGGAAGACAGGATCCTACCTAAAAGTCACTGTAATAACATTATACCATGATTATTTAAAATAATTTTGGACAAAATCAAGGCAGCATCACATACACTACTATTAAAAAAATGTTTTATTCATGTTTTTGAAAAAGTCTCATATGCTCACCAAGGCTGCATTTAAAAGGCTGCATAAAGTAAAAACAGCAAAATTGGAAATTTATTGGAAAAGCTACATTTTCAGCATCATTACTCCAGTCTTCAGTCACGCTAATTTGCTGCTCCAGAAACATCTCTTATTATTATCTAACTGACCCCAAACTTGAGACAGACTTCCCAAAACACACTGCATGCCTATATGCAACACTTGACTATAAATATATTTATATTTCACACTTTATAATACTGATAAGTATTTATAAAAAAAATAAAATGAGGAGTGATATTTGTGACATAATATGAAGTTGCTGCCTATGTACAGCTTACTAGGTTATGGAGCAGAATTTATTTCTATGGTACAATTTTGCACAAGTTCCCTGATTTATACCTCAGCAACCAGCTCTCCGTTCTCCGCATGGACACGGGCCACAGCGCCGATGTCTTTACAGTTCTGCAGGGCCTGGAACAGCTCGCTGTCCCTCAGCATGTACATGTCTTTATACGCCATGTACATTTGGAAAGAGTTCACCCCCTTTTCCCGCACCAGCGTCTCCATTTGAGCTCTAACCTGTAATGCAAAAGGATCATCTATCTCAGAATGAAGACGAAAGTTATAATAAGCACATTTTTCCTGTTCCTGTCGTTATACAAACACAGACTCTGTACCTTTGGTCCCCACCAGGTCACTCCAATATGAAGAGCATAGTCACAGCAGGCCTTGGCATCAGCGTGAGAGCGACACTTTTCATAAGCATCCAGCAATGATTCATTCTTCTCTGGCAGCACGTGACCAATCACCATAGTGGTGCCTCCAGCCAGAGCAGCCTGGAAATAAACAAACAACGGACTGACTGCTGTGGGATCCATGCAGTGTCGAAAGCAATCACTTGGTGTAATGGGGCCGACGACAACATAACATAATAGCGACATGTTCACAAAAGCTATGCATGGAATGAAACGTTACAAAACATTACCCAAGGTTAAATTACACTTGTATTCAAAGGTATTCTGAATGGCTTTTAAGCCATCACTGCATGGTTGCTAAGGTGTTCTGGGTGGTTATTAGGCATTTATAGGATGTTCTGTTTATTATTTTGGCATTGCTGGGTTATTTTGAGTGGTTTCTATGGTGTTGCTAGGGTGTGCTGGTGATTGCTAGGGAATTATTGTGCTGATTTAAGATGTTCTTCTGTCTGCTAAGGCAAAACTGTGCTGTTTGGGTGTTCTGGGAGGTTGCTAAGCATTTAAAGAACATTCTGGTCAATACTAAAGCATTGCTAGGGAGTTGCTAGAGAATTAATAGGGTGGTTTAAGGTGTTCTGCTTATTGCTAGGTATTTAAATGATGTTCTGATTATTACTAAGGCAACACTAGAGTGTTCTGCTGGTTGCTACTAGGCATTACAATTATGTTATGGTTATTACTAAGGCATTGCTAGATTGTTCTGGGTGGTTTCTATGGTGTTGCTTCAGCTCCTGTCATATCTATGCCCCTTTCAGTTCAGTTCACATGAGGGAGGGGTTGTTCGAATCACTAGCCAGCAACAATAAACATGCAGAAGAAGACAGCAAAATATTGGTTGTGTAAGAACACAGTTGCTACATAAGCTTCCTTCGGATCCTAATATTAGGAATGTGTGTTTGAACTTTATTTTTAATGAAGTTCCAGCTTGTGGGGAAGACATTTGTGTGTTCACTTCATTTCACTGCGGAATCGTTTTTAAACAAGTCTCAGGTCGCGCTGGATTTGCAGACACAATGTTTTACCTTCTATATTGGATCCGACAGGAATGGTGCAACAAACTTATGTGAGTAAAACGTCTTTTTTGTATGTAATAGTTGTTACAGGGCTAAGTGTTTTCCAGAAGTGCTACCAAAACGCGTGGCCGTCGGCAGGCCGGTGAGTGTGTGTGTGTGTGTGTGTGTGTGTGTGTGTGTGTGTGTGTGTGTGAGATTGGACAGGACAAGTAATACAAAAATAATATTCCAATCAATCATGGGTGGATGAGATATAATTTATTGTGTTTGTTTGATAAAGAGGTTTACGAGCCCTGTGATCGAAAGAAGGATTTCGGTTGCAGCATTCAAAACAATCCCTCCCTCATGTGAACTGACAGGGGAGCTGGAGCTCATTAAATATGCAAATATTATCCAATCCAAGCTGTGGGCATTTACTTCCAAGTCTCCAGTGCGTCACACCCATCAAAACCCAGCGTTCAGGAGAAACCAGTGTAGAAAATAGCCTATTACTTATTAGTTATGATGTTTTTGAATGTAAAAACCACACAAACGTCATTAGTTGACCTCAGACAACAGTATAGCAAAATAAAAAAAAACAGTTCATGACACCTTTAAGACAACCTACTATCTTTGCTAGGATTACTCAACAAGACGGGCATGTTGACAAAAATTTGTGTGAATTTGTCAGTTCAAGCACAAGATTTGAAAGAAAACTCGATATTTGAGCACTATCTGTGCAACGTGCCTTGTGCGCGGCTTCAGATAAGTGCACGCACACACACACACACACACACACACACACACACACACACACACACACACACACACACACACACACACACACACACACACACACACACACACAAATCTAATTAAATTGGCCTAAATGAGTTTTAATGATTTTAAATGAGTTTAGCTTAAACACAGCATGTGCTGTTCTTGCGCACTATTGACACCCAGGTGATGACAGCGTATATGACTGATATTTTTAATGACCACAGAGTCAAGACCTCAGTTTAACATCTCATTCAAAGAACGGTGCTTGTTACAGTATAGTGTCCCCATCACTATTATGGATGTTAGGACCCACACAGACTGCAGGGTGAGCACCTCTTCCATTAGATATCTAGGTTTCCCAGGGGGGTCTCCCATCCAGGAACAGACCAGGCTAAGCCCTGCTTAGCTTCAGTGGGAAATCAGTCTTGGCCTGCAGGGTGATATGACTGCTGATATAGTTGCGTGGTCAGATTTGAGATGAACCGCGGATGCAAGTGCGTAACGTAAGTGTGGGTGGAGAACCGTACATTCAATTTTTTTACTGAGAATCATTCCACCCCTAGAAAAGTTGAATTTTCTTTAAAGATGGAGTGGTATGTTTGGACAGAAGATGAGACAGAGTTCTTTATTAAACTAAAAAGAATTACGGGAATACTGGATCAATACTGTACTAAACAACAAAGAAATGCCACTTTTATGCCAATTTATCAAGACCTCGAAGTAGATATGAGGGATAAACACCCAGAAACAAGTCTGTAGCAAAGACAGTGTGGGCTCTAAAATAATAATATGAATCAATTGCTCATAATGCCTAAGAAAACACCACCAAGTAATATCCCACTTGCTCTGTCAGAGCATACTTTTTACAGGGGAAATCCTGAATTGGTAGAAAGCTGGTTCTTAGTACAAGAAAATAATGAAAAATAGTAATTCAACCACAAAAATGGTCCTCTGTAAAAGCATCTCTCAGCTGACACATGCCGGGCAGCCACATCCAATGAAGGGGCGTGCATTTGTGCACCATTGTCTTCTAGCACAATGGCACGAGTGAAAGGCTTTTGCAACAGTCTTTGCAGCAGTGCTCCTGTATCTATGGAAACAGAATCTGATCTCCATTCGTCTCTGCGCCTGCCTGGCGAGTCTCATGGCGGGAATGGGGGGGGGGAGGGGGGAAGAGAATGCCACTTGTGTTGCCAAGGCTAACAATAACAGTGCCGATAACAACTCTTTATTTGTCATCTCGGAGCCTGCAGCACTCTCTGAATAAGAGCGCGTATGCATTTGTGATGGTGAATCGTGCCCTGTGGTTGACAGAGGCAGACTGGGAGTGTGTAATGCTCATTCTTGCATCTCTAGTGTCTGCTAAGCGACCCATGGGATTTATTTAAGCGGGGCAGCTGAAGCGAGCACATCTCTGCTTTTGAAGTATTTATAAAACATGAACAAATGGATGCGTCAATAAATGGATGTTGCGTCACACATCTTTTGGCTTAGGGCTGTATAAAGATCTTTCATTGTATGAAATCACTTATCTGAAATATGAAAAAAACTCATACTGCTAAAATGCATCACATAATGCAAGGAAAATCAAAACGGCAAAGGAAAAAAAAATGCTTATAAGACTCTAACAGTAGTACTATTATCAGTACTAACATGCAAGTAACTTTTGAGAAGAACTTATTGAGTTGTTGTGAGATGAAAGGCAGATGGTGGGGGCCACTCACCAGGTGGGGGGTCCAAAGTCTAAAAATCTTTATGCTTCTACTTTCTCGGACAAAGCTACAATGCCTAAATGCATTTTAATAACCTGCATTTCTGTGCATTAGATTGAGCTAATGCATGAAAAAATCAAACCATATGTATGGTGTCCCGCACATGACATGCAGGGGAAAAAACAACATATTGTGGCCAAGAATTAAGAGTTTGTTCCAACAACTTATTAATTTATTCCCTGGTTTTCTGCATATCATGGCCATAGTGTAACTAAAAATAAAAATGAGGGAACAAATTAATAAAACATGGCCACAAACAATTAATGACCAATTGTAAAATTCTTAATTCATGGCCACAATATCTTTTTCTCCCCCAAACAATACAAAAAAAGATTTTTGGGGGGCTTTTGACAGTTTGTAGTGATAGATGAGATGGAAATTATTTTGGTGCAAGCAGATAAGGTATCGATATGCGGTGCAAGCCTGATTTAAACCTACATTTCCCACATGAGCCCCATGGCAAGTATGGCACAACATTAGGGAGATGGTGTCTGATTAGATAAATTACTTTAAAACTTTATGAAACTAAATGCGTATTTAAAATAATGAAATAATGCATTGCTGAGATATTATTTTAGTGGGGAATCAAAATATTCTTAACCACAACAACAGTGATGCAGTTAGCTAATTAACAGTCAACATAAATCACTATTTTACTTCTATAATGTGACATATTTTCAAGTGAAACAGGATATTTAAAAGAAGCAACGGTAAGGTGTGACTTGAATTTACCCATTGGGAATTGAATGAATTGTGAAAAAACGATGTCAGCTGAATAAATAGTTGTTCAGAAACTATTATTTTTTCTTTGAAATACCATGCACTGATAAATAAGACATATAACATGCATTATGATAGCATGTCAATTTTGAGTTAATACCTTGGTGCCGCTGTAGAAGTCATCCGCTGTACAGGCGTTCATGAAGCTCTCGTTCAGGTGAACACTGGTGTCAATGCCACCTGGAAGCACCAGCTTTCCTGTGGCATCTATAACCTTGGCCCCACCTGGGATCATCAGCTCCTTGCCCACCTGTTGGATAATCCCATTCTCGATGTACACATCAGCTTCTTGTGTGAAGTCATCGTTCACCACTTTACCTCCCTTTATGAGAATGCGCACCGTTGCTGAGCTGGAAGACATGCTTCAACCTAAAGGAATCAAATGACAAGAGTGTTGATGTGTATTATATTCCCACTTTATAGAGTCTCCACACCTTTTGACCACTAAGCAGCCCAAATGTTTTTGGACTGGAATCAAGACTGGAATCACACAAACAATGACATTTCAACATATTAAAACAGAAAACAATTGTTTTGAATTGTAATAGTATTACACAACATACAAAATAATTATTCAATAAATGCAATCTCAATGAGCATAATAGACTTAAGATAATTTTTTTTTTTTTTTAAACGTACCTACCCTAAACATTTGGATATACACACTACTTTCCTATGACCGAAGGAAGTGGGAACCCTGTATAATATATGCCCCATACTTTTGGAATGACATCATATATCTCAACAAAGCCCTTGCACTAATCTATTTTTCCACATCTGGGCTATGGAAACCAACTTTACTTGACATCCAAACAGGATCAATCGTGCATAGCATAGTCCAAATGTTCCAGTTCAACAACATTAGTTTAAAGAGGTTAAAAACCATTATGCCATTCTATAATCTCCCTTAAGAGAGTAAACTGACACCAACATGTGATTATTGTCAGCTTAGCATAAGTAGTCACACTATCAACTCCAGCTCTTAACATGTTAATTACATGTGAACATGTTAATTATTCATGACACATCAAAGCAATTTCAGCGCTGCAACAACATTCCAGGAATGCTGAATCAACAATACCTCAAAATACAAAACACTATGTAAGTAGAGTGCTTAGTAAATCATATTAAATGCTCAGAAAATATCAGAGCAATTGTGACCCAGATTTTCCAGTGTTGCACGCCCAGGGATGTGGGATTGTTAGCAGGAAATATATGTAGGCTAGCAGCTGTTGCTGCACATTTCTTGCAGCACTGCTCTTCCTTGTGATCTAATCCCAAGTGAAAGCGTGCATGCGAGTCTATGCTGCAAAGTGAGTCGGGGGTAGGTGGGTGCGGCATATTCACAGTATGGCGCTGCCCAGGGTTCCCCCACCCTCTGTTCTGAGCCCCTGATGGTGAATGCTGTGTATGTGTGTGTGTGTGAGGAGGGGCTACTATAGAGCTGGAGAATAAGGGTGTGTCCTCAGACATCCTACTATAAAAAGAAACAGTATGGTGCATGAGCTACATCTGTCCTGTCCTCACAACACAGCCCGAAGAAAAATTATTGGAGCATTTGTTCCTTCACCATGACTCATGGAGGCCTTCCTCAGGAATGACCCACTTTTGAACCGTGCCATGTTTCATGAGATCCAGATGGCACTCTTCTGGGTAATATGAAGTAGATGAAAACTTCTGATCTGTCTTGTGGAAGGAACTTCCATTCAATAAAATAGACCGGATTGGACATGTAATGCGATTTTAACTATTAGAGCTGAAATAATCAGTGCCATTATTTAAACAATCATATAGTATTTATATTTTCTAGTGAAAAATGAAGAAATTAATGGAATGGAAAACAAAAAGAAATGAATGGGGAGAATGAATGGAACGGAATACAAATAAATCAACAAACAAACAGAATGAAAAATAACACATAGAGGGGCAAAATAGAGTCCAATGTCTGTTAGATACGGTGCAAATACATTGTTTTTAAGAGAATCATGCAAAGTCACGTGAAGTGTAAACATAAGGAGAAGGTGTATTTTATGAACATGTACACATGCATATTCGTGCTATGCAGGGCATCGATAATGTCTTCTGATATGTAGATGCAGTTCATTTAGAGGCTGATGATGATGATGATGATGGAGATGATGTAGACTCATCCCATTTGGACCTTACACTCGAGGGTGTCACACAAAGGGGCGACCAAGCCCTTACTTCACACAACATAATGTGTCTCAACTCAAGGTACCATAGAATACAAACATAAAGGAAATTACAACGGCTTCATAACGGAAATATCAGATATCGTGTGTGAGCTTGTGTTTAATAGTGTTTATTCGATACGACATCCACGTTGATCGACTAACGTTAGATTTTTATACATCGTTCAATCGACAATTAAACCATTTACAACTCACATTAGTAATTATATAAGGCAAAACACGAGACACAAGACGGGGAAATTTTTTCCATACCACAAAATTACACGGTTCCGAGTCGAGCAATATCACTGTGCTAGCCAGTGAGGGATTTCTTAAAATAGCTTACAAAATAATGCAAAATAGCGCGACATAGTGCACTTACTTCCTTTGTTATATCCTTAAAAAGAGATTTTCCTTCACTTTCAGCGCTGGTGAACAATAAAGCCTGTTAAACGGGCAAGCAGATGCTTCGGTTGGTCCAGCCCGGTAAGGTAAACCTTTACGCTTGCAGCAGCATCCAGACTGAGGGAGCCGGGCGTTGACCAATCAGAGGGGAGATACACGGCGATGGCCTCAGCAGCGGCCAATGGCGTTATAATATGGGCGTGTCCTGTCGTCAGTGGTACGTACCATTTACACAGATTTACAGGGGATGGAACTGGATCATTATGCCAATGTGGCAACCGTGTATGCCAGACTACATTTTATTTGCCGTTTATATATATAAAGTGAGCTACTATGTAAATTCCCAAAAGCCTATTTATTTATTTGCAGTTTTTTTGTAATATAATGTAATTGTGTAATTATTTGTATCCATACACTTATTGTTATAATATAATTAATTAAATATTCTGTATGTCATTTTCAGAATAATATAAAATATTATAAAAATATACAGTTTGTATTACAGTTTGTATATAATATACAATTTGCAGTTTTTTTGTAATATAATGTAATTGTGTAATTATTTGTATCCATACACTTATTGTTATAATATAATTAATTAAATACAAATATTCTGTATGTCATTTTCAGAATAATATAAAATATTATAAAAATATACATACATATATTATATAATATTATATTTATATAATATTTTATATACAATATTATATAAAATATACATACATATAAAAACGTATAATTAAATTATCATAATATTAATATACAAACTATTACAAAAAGCATAAATAATAATATAGAATATAATATTAATATAAAATAATATAAAAATTAATATAAAATTGTGCCCACGCACGTTATAATAAATCATATAAATTATAATATTATACGTTTTCATTCCATAATATTATATTGAAATCATGGAAATAAATTATATATTTTTAATTAGAATTTTTATTAATAATGTAATCATGAGTATTGTAATTACTTGTAAGAAAAACCGACAACTTTTTCACAAAAAAACAATACATTTATTCAAGTGTTCTCCAGCACAAGTACATAAGGAGCCTTTTTTTCTTCGTTCTGGGCACATAACGAAAGAAAGGGGGAGAGGTGGCGAATGATTGCTACATTTGCTGTATGAGCTGATTGCAAAAGAAGAGAAGGCCTGAAAAAAGTTTATATGAAACAACAGAGGTCACAAATGTCAACAGTGTCACTGAGATATACAGAGAACCTGTTAGGAGAGCCATCAAGATGCTGTTTTATATATATATATATATATATATATATATATATATATATATATATATATATATATATATATATATATATATATAGATATATATATATATATATATATATACCCAAATAAAGAAAAATTAACAAAACAGAGAAGAAATAAAATGTTAAAAAAGAAACAAAACAAAAAAACTATGAAACAAAAGAGGATGGAGGGCTGGATATATGGCATGGAATGTAGGACTTAGAAGCAATTCTGCCAGGATATTAAGCAAGTACATGTTAACAGCAAAATTTATTACAATTTTTTTTTATTTCCCATTATGATTACATGATTTCCCACAGATAAGCACCAACTACAGCAATGTCTATTCTAAAACAATATAAGAATCTTTCATCATTTACCATTTTTTCAAGTACAAAGTTAAAATGCCTTTGTTAATATCTTTATATGAGAGAGTAAAATAATAGTGCTTCTCCAATACTACAAGAAACAAACGGGAAAAAAACAATCATTATCAAGACAAGTTTAATTCTTTCCAAATAATATATTTTTCTCAATTAGATAAATGTTTAGCACCTTAGGAAACACCTACAATCCCTCTCTTAGTATTTAAAAAAAAAGAATTAAAAAGCAAATTGAAACACACTTTTGTATGTAGGGCTGTGCAGTAAAGATGGGACTGTTAAAATCACTTAGCGAACTCATTCTTTAATTTTATCTCCCCATTCGACACATAAATATGAATTACAAAAGACACCCTGCTGCTTTATAGCTTATGTCAATTAACCTGTTGCATTTTGTCAATTACCCCCCTCTTGCGATTTTAGTGCTGTTTTGATTCTATGATATATATTAGCAAAGACTTATATTTGTACATCTCATAGGTCTTTTTTTTTTCTTTTTCTTTTTAAAAGCGACAGACAATTTCTATGTACAAAATGTACAAAAAAGAAAAAAATCTGGGCATCGATAAAATTTGGAAAATAAAAGAAGACACTTTTTGCTGAACATGACAAATGTTAAGGTAGGCTATGTAAGCAGTGCAATGCCTTAAATAAAAAAAAAGAGCCTAACAAGATTTTCATTAGAGCCCGTTTCTAACCAAATTCACAAATTTAGCCTATATAGCTTGCGTGATAACTAAATTATTGACATGGTCAACATCCACCATTTGCAAACATAATAATGTTCTCAGATCTACGCTAGGGACCAGACGTAGTTAACAACCGTGCGATGTCATATACCGACACCCCATCTGACTATTTTTCCTACAGGGATATTTAACAAGCACACTCACTTTGGGATTATATGACGGTAAGAACCGTGAGCAGACACTATTTCTCGACGCGAGTTATGATAAAGCGACTCCGTAGCACATGGAAACATAAGAGGGGTGCTATTCGAATTCGGCCCCTTCACCACCGGCACGAAAGATGGATTTTTTTCTAACCTAGCTCATTCGTTCACATCTATTGGCACAGCCCTACTGTACACAACAAAGTATTACCTTATATAACGGCAAGAGTTTCACATCATTTAACAGAACCAAAAAAAGAGAACAATTCACAAGAATCAAGGAGAAAGATAACAAAAATTATCAAAGAAATAAAGAAGTATACATATACAAAAGTGCTCGATATTGTTGGTAACACAGCACAAAAAATTGCTATAAAAAGGTAGAAGAACATTGTGAAGCCGCACCATTAAAGTTTTGCACCTGACTGAGAATAGCACGCGGGCACCGCAGCGGAAGGTGGATTCACCTGGCCGACAAAAGACCGACGCCATCCTCCCTGCGGCCGCCACGCACACCAAGAGTTGTACAGTAATGATTCTGGTCTGTGTGACACTAGAAAAAAAGTAGCTCACCACAGCCTTTGATTTCAAGGTATAGATGACAAAAACATCACCGCCCATGTGGCTGGATTGCAGCCATACTGAAAGGAAGCAGACCTCAAAGATTGAAAGGCTGAGGCGTTTTTTTTGTTGTTTGTTTTTGAAAAGAGCACCAGAGAATATTGTACAAAAAAGGCTGTAAAAGATATAAAATGAGATGTGACAGACCTGGCATGACCTGTAGTTTTTTTTTTTTTTCAAAGTTTCAGTCATTCGTTTCACCTGGTGAAGCTACAAAACATGACCCCACGATCTTGTTAAGTCGTAGTAGCACCACATGAGTTGCAATGTTTTTCACCACCTTGAAGCACCATATTGTCACCTATTACAGTAGTACCTTTATTACCTTCAGTTGTGTATAGAAACTGTAAACAAAGAGGTATTTGTGATCTGGTGTTTTGGATTGGTTAAGACAAAGCTCCCCTGACACTGAAGAGAAAGCCTTTTTTTCACGCTCTCACCAAGGCTCAGACGCTGGAGGAGAGGAAAGACGCGCAGTGTGAGAATTGATCCGCGACCCGATAGACGAAAAACTCAAGAGTCGAAATGTTTGGGCGAACTTAAATGCGATTTCCGTCTCATCTGCCTCGAATTGTAACCGTCTCTCAGTGCCTTAAAAGGAGGCCGTGTCTCAAGTATAGCTTGCACACATAAATCAATTCAAATACTGGATAACACTGCTAAAAAGTAAAATGGACAATAAAAAATTAAATAGAATTAAAAAAAGAGTCAATTAATTCCAAACCAGAAGAAAAAACCCAAATCAAAACATGAAATACCTTTTTTTTGATGTTGAACTTGCAAATAACATACGAGAGCTCGTTTTTGAAGCTCTTGGTATTACATCGGTTTTCTCATCTGTACTGGGTTTGAGTTCAGACGCAGGCAAAGTACTCTTTGAGTGGTGCAAACAAGTGACGGATGACTGGGACGCTCCAAGACCTTCCCAGCAGCCTCTGCCTGGCCAGACGACTCATGTTTGACACGTCTGTGTAATGGACAGGGAAGCCGAACACCCTAACGTCCAGAAAAAAAGAGAAATGGCAGCAATTCAGTTTAAATGTATTCACGAATGCGACACTCTTGTGATATGAATAGATAATGAATAATCTAGTACAGTTTATCATTTTTGTATTACAGAAATAGAATATCATACAGGACGCATTAAAGGATATTATACTGATGGAAGCGACAGCAAAAAGTTTTGATGTTGCAAAAAAAAAGCTTTCCATTTCAAATAAAAGAATGCTGTTCTTTTATTCATCAAAGCAGCTTAAAAAAAGATCAGTTTCCATAAAAATACATTGATAATACTAAGAAATGTTTCTTGAGCATCAAATCATCATATTACAATGATTAATAATGATGCTGAAAATTCAGCTTTGCCATCACATCAATAAATATAGAAGCATTTTAAAATATATTCAAATTAGTGTTGTCAAACCGATTAATTACATCCAAAAGAAAAGTTTGTTTACATAATATATGTGTGTGCACTGTGTATAATTATTATGTATATATAAAAACAAACATACATGTATATATTTATGAAATATTTGCATATATATATATATATATATATATATATATATATATATATATATATATATATATATATATATATATATATATATATACCGGTAGGTCCTTCATAAAAAATTAGCATATTGTGATAAAGTTCATTATTTTCCATAATGTATTTGCATATTTCACCTGACCAATAAAAGTATTTTTAATACACAAAAAGTCAACCTTCAAATAATTATGTTCAGTTATGCACTCAATACTTGGTCAGGAATCCTTTTGCAGAAATGACTGCTTCAATGCGGCGTGGCATGGAGGCAATCAGCCTGTGGCACTGCTGAGGTGTTATGGAGGCCCAGGATGCTTCAATAGCGGCTTTAAGCTCATCCAGAGTGTTGGGTCTTGCATCTCTCAACTTTCTCTTCACAATATCCCACAGATTCTCTATGGGGTTCAGGTCAGGAGAGTTGGCAGGCCAATTGAGCACAGTAATACCATGGTCAGTAAACCATTTACTAATGGTTTTGACACTGTGAGCAGGTGCCAGGTCGTGCTGAACAACGAAATCTTCATCTCCATAAAGCTTTTCAGCAGATGGAAGCATGAAGTGCTCCAAAATCTCCTGATAGCTAGCTGCATTGACCCTGCCCTTGATAAAACACAGTGGACCAAAACCAGCAGCTGACATGGCACCCCAGACCATCACTGACTGTGGGTACTTGACATTGGACTTCAGGCATTTTGGCATTTCCTTTTCCCCAGTCTTCCTCCAGACTCTGGCACCTTGATTTCCGAATTACATACAAAATTCAAAATGACATGCTTTCATTCAAAAAAAGTACTTTGGACCACTGAGCAACAGTCCAGTGCTGCTTCTCTGTAGCCCAAAAGTGGCTTGACCTGGGGAATGCGGCACCTGTAGCCCATTTCCTGCACACGCCTGTGCACGGTGGCTCTGGATGTTTCTACTCCAGACTCCACCAGTCCACTGCTTCCGCAGGTCCCCCAAGGTCTGGAATCGGTCCTTCTCCACAATCTTCCTCAGGGTCCGGTCACCTCTTCTCGTTGTGCAGCGTTTTTTGCCACACTTTTTCCTTCCCACAGACTTCCCAATGAGGTGCCTTGATACAGCACTCTGGGAACAGCCTATTCGTTCAGACATTTCTTTCTGTGTCTTACCCTCTTGCTTGAGGGTGTCAATGATGGCCTTCTGGACAGCAGTCAGGTCGGCAGTCTTACCCATGATTATTGCGGTTTTGAGTAATGAACCAGGCTGGGAGTTTTTAAAAGCCTCAGGAATCTTTTGCAGGTGTTTAGAGTTAATTAGTTGATTCAGATGATTAGGATAATAGCTCGTTTAGAGAACCTTTTCATGATATGCGAATTTTTTGAGATAGGAATTTTGGGTTTTCATGAGCTGTATGCCAAAATCATCAGTATTAAAACAATAAAAGACCTGAAATATTTCAGTTGGTGTGCAATGAATCTAAAATATATGAAAGTTTAATTTTTATCATTACATTATGGAAAATAATGAACTTTATCACAATATGCTAATTTTTTGAGAAGGACCTGTACAGTGAATCACAGTTTGTTGCGTATGGGGCTGCATAGCCGCAGACCATTCAGGGTGCCCATGCTGACCTATACCCATCGCCAAAAGCACCAAGAGTGGGCAAGTGAAAATCAGAACTGGACCATCTTGGTGCCAGATACCACAGCACACCTTCAGGAGTTTAGTAGAGTGCATGCGTGGATGGGTCGGGGCTGTTTTTTGCAGCAAAAGGGGGACCAACACAATATTAGGTCACAATGTTATGCCTGATCGGTGTATACTGTAATACTACGTAAAAAAGATTATCCTGACTTTTATCTGCATACTGAAATTTCAGCTAGCCAAAAAGTGATTATTATGTTGGTAAAGACTCCTGTGGTGAAAATCAAGGTTTTATTGTTTATTTGTCTATGTGGTGTTTTTAATGTGCTTTAAGATAAACTGTGTGCAAATTCATAAGTAAACAATATTGCTGAGTATTTTCTCATTGCCGGTGTTTCTTACGTCCCAATTTCCCGAACTACCTTTTAACCAATCTTGTCAATGTGTGGGCGTGCTTTAGCATATCATTACTATGCTGCGAAGCAGCGGAATCCGATCTTTCATGTATTCATACTCTTGTGTAATCGACGCACCATCCCATCATTTATTTCCAAATAAATCTGTCTCTTCCGTTATACCCTGAAATTTTGAATATTCCAATCTAATATGATTTCTGACCTGTAAGGTTGTCAGAATAATATTCTTACACGGTGTGTTAATAGGCCAGAGGAGAACTGGCACCCCGAATGAGTCTGGTTTCTCCCAAGGTTTATTTTTCTCCATCATGCCCTGATGGAGTTTTGGTTCCTTGCCACTGTCGCCTTTGGCTTGGCTTGCTCAGTTGGGGACACTAAAAATATGATTAAAGTTATTCAACTTATTATACAAATAAAATGTATGAATTAGGTCTTATTTAATTCTATAAACTTAAATACTGATCTGCCAACATTGTTGCTATATGATAAATTAAACTAAGCTAATAACATTACTGTTTTCTCCAGTACGACTGTACAGCCAAATCTAATTTTGTCGCAATATTATCCTGTTTGACACTGTGAAGCTGCTTTGACACAATCGTGATTGTAAAAGCGCTATATAAATAAAGTTGATTGATTGATTGAATCTCAAGAGAAGCCAAGTCAGATTATCCCTATATATTCTTCTGTTGATATGAAAAATTTGGTAGATTTAATAATATAGCAGGTTAATTATGTATATGATGTATATTACAATGTTATAATGAACTATATGCCTTTCTCCATTGTCTATCTATGATGTTCAAAGCGTTTCTAAGGATGAGGTATTGGGGGTTAGGTGCCTTGCTCAAGGGCACCTCAGTCGTGGGTATTAAGGGTGGAATCCATTGACGGTATTGAGAATTGAACCTACAACCTTCAGGTTACAAGTCTGACTCCCTTTGGCAACCTGTCACTCACATGACATGACATCACAGCAAACCACAATGATCCAATCAGTTCCAGATAGACAAAATCAAGTCCTTTCCTATATATTTTTTTCTTGTTTGAGAAGCCATTTCACACAATGGGTGTAATAACTTTTGTTTCATGCCGACTTTAACTATAATAATCTGATATACATACACAATAATTCACAGAGCATCTCTGGTTTGTCTAACACCACACATTCTGAAAGTATAATTGGAAGCAACAGTCTAGTCTGTCTATATGCTTTTCTGTCTTGACAGTCCACTTGTGGTTCTATCTCCAAAACGTTTTTTAATACCAGGTGTAAATCAAGCCAGGCACAAATATACCAAATCTGGAAAGAAAATAGTGTTTGTCAAAGCATTTCATGATGTTTTATATAGTTACCGTAAATGCTCTAATATAGGCCCGGGCCTTTATTTTACCCAAGTGCATCGCGGCCCAGGCCTTTATTGGAAGGAGGCCAGAATTAGAGGCAGGCCTCAATTTCTATTTGAGCAAATCAAACTACCAGTAGAATGAATAAAAAAGAGATGTTGCGCCTAATTCAACCTATAATATACTAGGTTCATTTATTGAAAACGTACAGTTACCATAACATCATGGTATGCATACAGAACATTAACAACAAATACCGGTTATTCAGGCTAAATTCCAGTGTAGAAATATGGTAACAAATACGTACATATACGTACAACAGGCGTAGCAAACACACAACCATACACAGTGATAGTTAGGTTTTGATTCATTACAAAAAGCAACAGACACCTTACCGCTCAAAAGTTTAAACATTCCTGTCTTGTTTGGTTTGAAGTAAAAAAAAAATCCTCCAATTCTGTTTAATCCTCGTCCTCCTCAGTTTCCTCCTCCTCTATATCTCTCCCTGTAAACTCCTCATCACTCGCGCCAGCCTCTACAACAAGTTCATTATTGTACAGCTCCTCTTCGTCCTCCTCATGTTCCGCTGCACGTCTGTTCTCATCCTCGCGCAGGCAATTGAAAAATCTTAACGTTAACGTTACTTGCGGCCTGATGGATGGGTTCTCTCCCACGTCAACGCGATTTTTTAAACTCCTTTTTATAGAATTTTGCATTGCTGGCTGCTGTTTCTCTATCACACAACTGCAAATTACGGGCTAAGTGAATAGGTAAACACACTTCATGAAGTCACAGGCGCGAGCCGCGTCACAGCCTTAATACAGCTGTCAATCAAGCATCATGCAAAAAAAATACTAGACTGTAAAAACTATTTTTATTTATTCCAGTATTTGAGATGTTATAATAATTTTGTAATTATGTTAAAATAATTTAAACAACTGTTATTTAACAAATATTATTATATTTGTATAATAAACTGAGGGGGCCTGTCATCATAGTGGGCGGGACTTTGCCCCTCAGGCCTGTTCAGAAAAACGTTGGTTCTAATAATAGCCGCGGCCGCTATTAGAGACCGGCCTTTATATACCTTCAGTGACAGCGAGACCGGCCAATGTTGGAGACCCGGCCGCTAATGGAATACAGACCAATATTAGAGAATTTTACGGTATTTATCAATGTAATGGATTACTTGACCAGTCTCATTGTATTGATATGTGATCATTTGCTGTTCTCCTGAGTAGGATTTCAGGTTTCATTCAGATAGTAAATGACTGATGATTCAATATCAGATAAATCACTGTTCACTGGGGTTGATTAAATGACAGTGTCTATGTCTTCATCCAAAGTTGTGACCTTGGTTAACTTTGAATATTGCATAAAAGACATCCAACCATTATGTTCAAAAGAACAAAACTGTCACTTCCTGGAAAATTGGTGCAGAATATCTGTAATAAGAATGGAGGTTGCTGCAATCGGGAAAGCCACGGTGGGGAATTGCAATAAACGTTGTGATGTTATATTGCATTCAAAGGTGTATGTCGGGTGTTTGGGAACACAATCTTGTAAGACAGTCCAAGGATGTATTTGTACCCACCTATTTTGATGACAGACAATGGCTCAGGCATTCAGAAAATATTTTGAGATGCTATGTGATGAAATTGGCCAACTGGTTAGTCAATTTATCCAATCATATCCTCGGTGGGTTTTTGTATGGGAAGTAAATGTGCTTCCCATAGGTGTTTGACTTCTTATCGGATAAAAAAATATCAGCTTTGATTGAGCACCAAAATGTATTTATTTTTTTATGTTTTTTTTTTCTTTCTGTATGCACATCTTAGCTTTTCCCGTCAATTTTTAAAAAAATGTTATATCCCAAAATTTGCATGAAAATTAATGGATGGAAACATTATTTACATTTGGGCTTATAGCATATCTATCTGAGAACTTTATAAAGACATTTGGTCATACCTCTCCATCTCAGTGCACCACAAGATGTCCTCTTTATCATTCATGAATACAGGGAAGTGCTGGTCTTTGCCTTGCTTTATGGAATTTGACCGTGTGGTGATGGTCCGCACTTTATCAAACTGTAAAAGATGTAAAAAGAAACCGCGTTGTGAATAAAGCTTCATCCAGAAATCAATCGAGGGTTTGTCCTTAGCTGACAACCCTAAGGGGTACCTTAGCTGTCCTGCCATGCTCCAGACAGTCTTGAAGGTCCAGTTTATCAGTGCACATGGCGCTCAACGGTCTGAGAGAAGAAAAAGAAAAAAGAGAGGTGAAATGACAAAGTGAGAAATTAAATAAAGTGAATGTAGTGTCCATGTCTAACTAACCTGTTCATGCCAGGCAGGTTACCCCAAAAGTAGCGAGCTCTGTGGGCAGCAGACACCTCCTTAGCATCGATCATCACTGGGTTGCACTATGATAAAAAGAAACAATAAAATATTAGATTTAAATGTATAAAAATTAATAAAAATATAGCTTTTTTTAATGTTGAGCTGGCAAGAATATGAAGGTTTCATTTGTGTCTGCACAGCAGGTCACTGTACCACTAGGTGGAAGCAAAACCTACTGGTTTATAATAAAGCCCCACAGACAGTATGAGTCCTAATCATCATGTTAAATTGTGGTCAGTTGCATAAACTGCTTAGACTAGTCTCACAAGTAAGTAAGTAAAGCCCGAGCACCAATGTGTGAGGACCCTATTGTAATTGCTTAGCCTATTATTGTTCCATGAAATGAATCACATTTTAAGGGCCTAAACATGCTCGACAACTCATGAAACTTTGCACAGGCATCAGAAGTGGTGAAAATTTACATCTGATATGGGTTTCAGAATTAGGTACGGCAAAATGGCTCGATACCGCCACCTAAAAAATTTAAATTAAGCGTCATTCACATTATGTTTCACATGCAAGTATGAAATTCGGTAGACACATATAACAGCCCAATACCTACAGAAAAGTCTGTGTGTAAAATCTGAAGTGAGATATTTTAAATTTTTTATGCAGTACTTTAAAGCAGCACTGGGTAACTTTTCTCTCGGGGTCCCCCTACAGTTGGGAAAAAATAATGTCCTCAACTACTGTCGTAAACTCTGTCACCCTACATCAGGGGATGCCATCGCGCGTGCATTTGTTGACATGACAACCCTGATAGCCCTGAACTAGTGATGCGCGGGTCGTCTCATAACCCGCGGACCCTGTATGTCTATTTAATGGTCGCGGGGCGGGTTGTAAAAATATATACAGTTGTGCGGGGCGGGCCAAATAATTTCATAAAAGCACCCCCGCGGGTTGGTGCAGCACTAACAGTTCCCCTGAACACTGCAGGAGGAGTTCACATGCAGGGGTTCTTCTGGCGTCGTGTGTAGTGTCTTCATCCCAGGTACAGTCAGTGGCATATGTTTCAGCATGTCATATGAATATAATTTCATGGGTTTTATTTTTTTCAAACGCCAAATAATCGCGATGCTCACGTTTACAAGCCAGCGTCATTATAGTAGTCTATTGGTTACCATTTTACAGTGACGTATATGCCGTAAAGCAGTCGAATTTTGTAGTTATTTTTGTTCTCGGGTTGCTACCCGGAACCCGAATTTTAAAAGTACGATTAAAAACGATACAGACCCTGTCAAGCTATGGCAGACATGTCATTCAAACTATTGTTAGTCGATGTATCATCACAAGAGTCTTGAAAATATATTATGAAGGTTGAAAAGTTACCTAGTGCTGCTTTAATTAACTCGTCCTAGAGATTTATTCAGATCAACATTGTATTTGTTCAGTCTAATCTAAAGGCCTTTGCGACGTTAAACTCTAATTCACCATTAAAGAGGAAGCTGTTGTAACTCGGGCATACAATGTCCGATCTGCCCAGACTTCACACTTTTGATAAGAGTCCTGACTGAAGACATCTACGTGCCAATATTCAGTTAGTCATAGTGCCACCTGCTGGCAACAGGAAATAATCTTCAAGACTGGTCATAACTTTGTTAAGGCAGTTATATGAAAAGGAAGATTGGTCTAATTTGAAACCTGAAAATTAAGACTGATTAGCCCTAATTGCTAGCTGGCCGGACTAGTTCTTAACTTAGCTGCTATGTGTAACTAACTGTCCCTTGGTCAATTTTGCACCTCTAAAAAGCGTGAGATGTCCCTCTTGTCGCTGACACCCATGGCCACCACATTCTCAAAGAGCCAGAAGAACGGCCTGTTATCTCCCTCTTTCGGTCGGGCCTCGTGTAACAGCCGGTAAAACTCAAAGAAGAGCCGACCCGTGCCCTCTGAAAGAGTGTGATGGGTTACAAAAAAACAAAATGAAAGACAGAAACTACAACATGACAATTATCGTTAAAATGTATACAGAGATATATAAGCTGTGTTATAAAAATAAGTGACCACTACCAATCAAACATTTGGGGATGGGAATAATTGTGAAAATATTGTTACAATATAATTTTTTTTACTTTTTTCTGTATTTTTATATATATATATATCAAAATGTAATTTATTTCTGCGATGACAAAGCTGTATTTTCAGCATCATTACTCTAGTCTTCAATGTTACATGATGTTTCAGAAATCTTTCTAATATACTGATATGCTGCTCAAGAAAAAATTCTTATTATCAATGTTGTGCTGCTTCACCTTTTTATTAAAACGGTGAAACTTTAATTTATTTACATTTTTCCAACAAAAAAAGCATTATAAACATTATTAAAAGCATTATTAACATTATAAACGTCTTTACTGTCTCTTTTGCTAGATTTAATACATCCTTGCACAATATTAATTACAATATTAATTTGTTTAAAAAACAAATCTTATTGCCCCCAAACATTTGAATGCTAGTGTGAAACACTAGCTGAGACTAGAACACACAGCTAAATATACTCCTACCAAAGAGACCTTTTCTTGCTGGATTCACTATGGACAGGTCATTGCACGGGCTTCCACCTATGACAAGATCAAAAGGCCCCCACTCCTGGATCTGTGAAATATTGATATAAACATGAAGAATTCAATATAGTGATGAACAGAAATGTAAAGGTGCAGTATGTAATATTGACAGCTAGCGGTTGAAATGGATCTTGCAGTCCAAATTCAAAATATTGGAGAGAGTTGTTTCACCCACCCCTCCTCCTCAGACTATGCTCACGCAGGCTGCCAGATTGAGGACACGCAACAGGAACGAGGGAAATTGGCAATCGAAGGCGACGAGCCTTACACTTTAAATTCATGAGTTCATCTATTCACGTTTAATGTGTCTCTAGACATACTGGAAAGATGGATTCTGCTGAGGCTTTTTAGGTTGGGAAGAATCTGCGATCGCTGACCTAGTTTGTTTGCTTGCGTTCATGGCCGCAATAAGCTGTGTTTTCCGCCAACCGGCAACCCAGGGGTGTCGAAAAACTATTGGGTAATTGGCAGTGGGCAGGCAGATATTCCAACACGGAACGCACATTTCGAAGTAGAATAACTGTCTGTAGTGTAGTTTTTCAAGGAAACAAGTATGTGAACTTAGCAGGTTTTCTAAATATCTTCAAGTATAATATGGTATTTTTATGCTTAGTAGAAAGTCAGTCAAAATTACATACAGCACTTTTAAGTATTTTGTAAAGTATGAACACAGTACATAGAAGTGAAAGACCATTTATTGAAAAACGAAAGAGATTGCCAAGCTTACACAATTTTAACCTAAAATCAATTTATAGATACAATTTCAGTCAAAAGTTATTGAAAATGGCCAAAAATTATGAGGATTTAAGTCTTTCAAAATTAAGTAAATAAGAACTGTACCTAAAAAAAAAATCACCAAGATACCAAGATGGCAGACTTAATGGGCAGACTTGCTTTAAAATAACTTACTAAGGATCATACTCACGTGTTTATGGGTGACGTTTCTCACGTCACCAACGTACATGATGCGTCCCTGGTGTCGAACAAGGCCAACCGTGATAGACTCCTCACAAACTTCTGAGGCCACATAACGCTCCACCTGGATACCTAGCTCCTTAAGTACCAGCAGCCCTAAAATAATCACAAACCCCATGACAATCAAACGCTAAAATAGTTTTTTGTGCTTATTATTGGACAGTGTAATTGCAGTATGTCAGAGTATTAGTCACATGGCATTTACGACTCAAATGATTGCCTCAAAACAACCCGGCTGCAGAACTAAGCGCCCACTAACATTTCAAATTGCGTTCTTCCGGGGAAGGGAGGGGGCGGTTTCTTGTGCCAGCCAAGATAATTGGTAATGCTAATAGATCATTTTCTCCAGGTAAAATAAAAGTCTTTGCTTCCTGCGCACTTTATGAGCCCAAATCTCGTAAAAGTTGACAGTTTGTTAGGTTTAAAGGTGCAGTCACACCTTTTGCTGGCTATAAATGTCCATTGTCACTTTCAAACCAAGCAGATTTCTGTTGGTAAACACAGGGAATCCAAGTGAACAACTTGAACCGGATGCGAAATCTGAGGAAATATTTCACACTCACAGTAAATTCCAGATTGTGTACATTCCTATTGATATGGGTAGGATTCTGCACATGAAAATGAACAGAACAATGGTAAATGTGATCACATCTAAACAACCAGTTTCTTAATGAATTTAAAATTGTATTATAGTGGAGTGGAGAATAGTAGAATATTTTGTGACTGGAGAAATCGTTCTTTTGCCTGCTAAATATGCATATGCCACATAATAATCAGGCTTTAAGTATGAATATGGACCACAGAGGGTCAAAACTCAGTTTATCCTCATAGTAAAAATCACACATTAGAACATGAGCAGTACACCAATATCCACGGGCGGCCATTATAACGGTTAAGCTAAGTGCACTTTAAAAGCCAGGATGAGTGTAACGTGATCAGCACTATTTTCTGCTGAGAGGATGAAAGGAAGGGCGGACATTTTTCACTAACCTGTTGCGATCCCATCAAAAAGTGACAGGACACGAATGGGTTTTCTGTTCTCTGCCAAAACCGAAGGGTAGAGCTTTGGTGGTTCCTGAAAGACAAGAAAGAAGATGGAGTAAAAAATAAGGGTGGACGAGAGACAGGCAAGAAGGACAGAGAGAGAGACCTTTAAAGCACACTGCTCTGGTAATGAAAGAGCGTCTGTCTGTACATACTGTCTGTATCTAACAAAGAGGCCTTTACGTTAAACCAGTCCAGTAACAAGGGGTTATTGTTGAGCACCTGTACAATAAACGCAGTATCACCGACCATTTCATTAAGCATTTTCTTGTGATTAAGTGTGGCTGCTTATCTCTGGTCTTTGTTAAACATTGTAGGATTCAATAACGCTAACAATAGCAAATGCTCACTAACCTGTACTGTAATCCATTTAAAGAGTAGAGTGTGTAAGCTAAAACTCAATGATGTTAAGATGTGTACTCAATGCACAATGCACTGTGACTTTAACACTCTCTGGTTACTCTTCCAGCACACTGGCCTTTAGCCAGGTGCTCTTTCACATGGTCTGGAAAGCAAATGGATTAGTAGTTGTATAATTACATAATAAAACTCTCAAACCATTCAGGTTTATACTGTAAATCAAGCCGGTTTTGATTAAAATCGTCACAGCTGCTCAAACAACGCTTGAATTGAAGAAGTGCAATATTTATAGCTATAATGTAAATAAGACAAAGAAACTATTTATTAGGGTTGGGAATCTTTAGGCATATAGTAATGCTTTCACAATGTGATTCCAAAAAGGTTTTCCATTAACCCTTGATTACTGTTCAAGTTTCAAACACATTTCCATGATTTTCCAAGACTTTTCCAGTAACTCATTATTACTGAATACGCCTTTTCAAAATAATTTTATAGAGACTGCATTTAAAAAGAGTTATTTCAAACCATTATCATTCCTGGAGCTGAACCTACTCTAAATAGAATAATCTATAATCACTGCAGACATTTCCAAGTCTGTGAATCTCATTCAAAATGTAAAAAAAGGGGCAAACACATTAAATATTAATTTGTTAGTATTGAGGAAACTGTGCATATATGGTTGCAATAATACATTAAATTACATTACATTACATATATATATATATATATATATATATATATATATATATATATTAGAGCCGGGACTTTAATGCGTTAATTAAGATTAATTAATTACGGGACTTTAACACGTTAATTAATTATGCAAAAAAATAAATAACATAATTTTAACCACACTTATTTTTGCACCGCGGAACGTTTTTCAATGAATGAGTTTCGACGGACCGATTATACTGGAACACCAACTAGCACTCACGAGTCACGACAACAACAAACCAGTGTGAACATGAACAAAGAAGCTGATGAGACCGCTTTGCTTGGCCCCGTGGATGGGAAATTTTGTTTTAAAAAAACGAAAGGATGGAAGTGTCGACAAGAGCACGGTTGTGTGCAAGCTATACAACAAGGAATTTGTGTTTCACCGCAGCACATCGAGCCTCAAATATCACAAATATGCTTTTGCTACACTTAATGGCAAACATTGCACTGGTCTGCTGGACTGAAATAAATAAACAATATTTTGTTGATTAAGCTTATGTATTCAGTCATTATTCAATGGTATACTACAAATCCATGTGAAAAATTACTTCTCATTGTTCTCAGGTCAAAATATTTATATGCAATTAAAATGTGATTAATTTTGATTAATTAATTACAGCCTCTAATTAATTAATTAATTATATATATATATATATATATATATATATATATATATATATATATATATATATATATATATATCCTATTTTAAAAAAAAAAAATTGCAGCACAATTTTACTGTTTCCAAGGTCGCTAAGTTGCTACGGTCGTATTGGCCGATGACTTTAGGATTTTATAGTAGGGATTAGCACAGGGTGAGTTTACACTCACAGTCTTCAGCCGACATTTGTGTGACTTACAAAGTCCTGGTCATGATTGTTGGCAAAGAAGTGCTGCAGTCTGCAAGGCCAATCTGCCCGGCGCTCCAACAGGCCGCACTGAGCTTTCTGCCCACACATATAGCAGTTCCACGGGTCTTCTTTAATAGCTGCCTGCGCTGCGCCGGGCCCCACTAACAGATCCACACATTCCACACAGAAACACCTGCAAGAGAACGAAAAACAATGGAGACACCGATGGCATTGATGCAGGACTGAAGTACCAAATGCAAATATTACTTCATAACTCACTGCTGACAGCCTGTCTCACCTGCAACAGTTATTGTTTCCGCACATGAGCACCTCCCTCCCTCCACAGCAGATAGTACAATAGGACTGGTAGCCATCATCGTCATACTGATATGCACATTCTAAGAAGCAGTTCTATGAAAGGACAAACACAAATATCAATTAGTTTGCATAGCGAGGAATATATGGTTGACATATAAAAATGTATTGTTTATTTTTGATTGTGATTTATTTGTTTAAAACAGAAATCTATAGAATATGCTTGCAAGATCATCTCATTAAAATATTTCATCTCAATTCATTTCATATTTTAACATTAATATTCTGGTCAATATTCAAATTATGTCTGATAAGTGATAAATGATTGATATTCAAAATCTATTATATTCTCTAAATAAATAAAAAAAATAATAGGATCACTTTTGGGATCACAGAATTACATATAATAAATATATATACTCAACATCTTCAGCTTTGCTACCTCTAGCTCTTCCTCCTGTCTTTTCCTCAGTGCAACTGTCTCCAAACCATACATCGCTGGTCTCACTACTGTCCTGTACACCTTTACTTCTATTCTTGCTGGTACACTTTTATCATACAACAGACCTGACACTTTTCTTCACCCATTCTAACCTCCCTGCACATGCTTCTTCACCTCTTTTCAACACTCCCCATTCCTCTGGACTGTTGACCCCAAGTACTTAAATTCCTGCACCTTCTTTGCCTCTTCTCGCTGTAACCTCACAGTTCCACTTGGTTCTCTCTTATTCACACATGTATTCTGTCTTGCTGCGACTAACCTTCATTCCTCTTCTCTCCAGAGCAGACCTCCCCCTCTCTAGACTTTCCTCCACCTGCTCCCTGCTCTCACTACAGATCACAATGTCATCCGCAAACATCATAGTCCATGGAGATTCCTGTCGGACCTCATCTGTCAGCCTGTCCACCACCACCGCAAATAAGAAGGGGCTCAGAGCCGATCCTTGATGCAGTCCCACCTTCACCGTGAAGTCCTCCGTCTCACCTACAGCACGCCTTACACTGTCCTAGTGCTCTCATACATATCCTGTACCACTCTACCATACTTCTCCGCCACTCCAGACCTCCTCTTACAATACCACAGCTCCTCTCTTGGCACTCTGTCATATGCTTTCTCTAAATCTACAAAGACACAATGCAGCTTTTTGTGACCCTCTCTGTACATCTCCATTAACATTCTCAAAGCAAATAATACCTCTGTAGTGCTCTTTCTTGGCATGAAACCATACTGCTGCTCACAAATGTCAACTTCTCCCCTTAGCCTTGCTTCCTCTACTCTTTCCCACAACTTCATTGTATGGCTCATCAGCTTAATACCTCTGTAGTTTCCACAACTCTGCACATCTCCCTTGTTATCTTACTTTGGAAACTTTGGAAAAAAAAAATGAAAAATCAAAAGAGGACCAGTATCGCTGAACAACAAACTTGACCTGAAGAGATGCGGTTCTTGCATGTGCTTTATTAGACATTATTACACGGCTCTGTGAAATACTTGATTCTGATTGGTCAATCGCGCATTCCAGCGGTACGTTATTTGCAGATAACACCCGCTCATACAGGTACTACGAGTTATCTTGACCGGTACTACTTCTATGCTTAACGCTGGCGCCATCGTGTGGCTTAAACAGTCGTGGGTTACAATGGAAGACATCAAGGCAGGTTTCCTTTATAACGTTTTTAATATAGATATTTTTCTTACACAAACGCATCGATTCGAATCAGAAGGCTCCATTAACCCATCGGAGTCGTGTGGAGCACGTTATTTGACGGACAGCTGCATTTTTTATGGACTCACACAACTACAACAACTGCTGGGATTAACGTTAGCCTGGACTTTTTAAATATGACTCCGATTGTATTTGTCTGAAAGAAGAATGTCATATACACCTACGATAACTTGAGGGTGAGTAACATTTTTGGGTGAACTAACCCTTTCAGCATTCATTTTCAACATTTAGCAAGGGCATATGGCAAATCTTCAGCAATAGATAAAGGCTTAAAGCAGGTTGGAACTGTTTTCCTTCGCGGAAGCTTTGTGGAAGAGCTAATAAAATATTTAATCTCGAGACACTATTTTGTGTCTAATAGGCTAATTATTTATTTGAGACTAGTAGCCGTGTAATAAGCGGGATAATGTACACCCAGCCGGTTTTTATCGCAGAATAAACCCCTTCAGAGTGATGCAAGACCCCTCCGCTTCGCGTCGGGGTCCTGATCACTCTGTCGGGGTTTATTCTGCGATAACAACCGGCTGGGTGTACATTATCCCTTACCTGTTATGTAGCTCACAATTAAATATTAGAATATTATCAGTATGATGTAGCTACTACTAGTCTCGTACAGCCAAAAAACTAACACGCAGTATAAAGCTTGGAACATACTCTACAAGAACAAAGAAATTTGTTTGTTTTCTCGAGGTGGCAAGAACAAGAACAAAGTTCGATCTGGCGAGTACATTCCATACTTCACGAGAAAAGCAGGTGCCGATCATCTGCGTTTCTCCGCATTAACCACGCCTACTTTAAATGTCTGACCAATCACACAATATTTATCGAACACCCGAAGAAAAAAGTTCTGCTCAGGCGATGTGTCGAGCTGCGAGAACTCCCAAACCAGAGCAGCCTTAACTCTCAAAACACTCAAATGCAGTTTAGATAGTGTAGAGCCGTGGTTCTCAAACCTGTCCTGGAGGACCACCAGCCCTTGCACATTTTGTATGTCTCCCTCATCTAACACACCTGATTCAACTCATGAGATCATTAGTAGAGACTGCAAGACCTGAAATGGGTGTGTCAGATATAGGAAGACGTAAAAAATGTGCAAAGCTGGTGGTCCTCCAGGACAGGTTTGAGAACCACAGGTGTTGACCAATGAAACAGCATTTAATTTCCTCACAATGGTAATTGGTCAAATAAACGAACCTGTATGAGTAGTAACTCAGCACTTGGAGGTAGTTAGGTAGAATGAAATGTGCTCATTTCTTTATATCTGCCGGGACTCGTGTGTGTCGCTGATATCTGTCTCTTATTAGTAATCGTGCCCTGCTTCATGCCACAGTCATGTTAAACATTGACTCATCCATACATTATTTCCTCATAAACATTCCTAGATCCATCGGTATGATGACAAGTTCTGTGATTCCACACTCATTCACTGTGCCATCAATCTACACCTTTGTTATTGTTTTAAAGAGGATAGCGACTCCTAGCGGCGAAAAAATATCGGCAAGAACCAAAAATTAAAGTATCGATATCAGACTCGTTCTGGAAAAAGTGGTATCCCTAGTGGTATTAGTTAAAAGCGGTATCAGTGCATTGCTAAACTTTAGCATAACTCTGTACAGCTAACATCTTTTACTCCACTAACACAAACTGCAGTATTTAACAACTGCACTAACTGCTAAATAACTACCTGTATTTACAGTATGTGTGATCCTTAATATGTTGACTCACTTTGTCTTAGTATTTGAATTGTATCTACCCTACTGGAACAATGTTTTTCCTTTATATCCTTGCAAATGATCACATACAGCAAACAGTATGTAACATTTGTTAGAAGTCACTGACAAAAAAAACAACAACCATCTGTCAATAACGTAAATGGAGATGACAAAATTAGTGGGAAAACAAAGCAGCCCTTCAGGAAGTAGGAAGCAGGAATTTCCTGGCTTTTACCTTACAGCTTTGGCACATTCCGCCAATGAAGAGCGGGTGCTCCAGGGAAACATTAAGGCTGCCACAGGACATGCAGATGTCTGGAAGTGTTCAAAGAGAGAGAGAGATATTACCAGAGACTAACACTGGCAGTCAGCAATGAAACATTTCAGTGTGTATGTGTAATACATGCCTTCAATGTTTCTACATTTTTGACGAACTTCAAATACAAGCCTCTCTGAAAAACAACAGAAAAAAAAAAAAACATTCAAATATTGGAAACCTTCCCAGTGTTTCAGGCATTTGGCCCATTTCGACTTGACTCCCTGTTTATTGGAAATTCCAGTGGTTTACATTTCCATCACTTTGACAATTATTTGATATTCAAAACAACGTTTACTAGCTTGCCATGAATTTTATAAACTGAAATAATGTTGCTAATTGTAGTGGCACTACATGCATAATTGATGGCACAGCTGAATTATTGAAAATAAACTGTTAAACTGAATTAAAAATTAATGCAAGGTTTGGAGTCAATTATTCCAGTTGCCACACTGACATTTGTTAACCTCAAGACATACTAGTTCATCATACTAGTTGACACTAGCATAAAAGTGTTGGCCAAGCATGGTAGAATCAAGCAGTCAATTAAATGTATTATCAATATTATTTGAAAGGAATACTTTTATCTTAAACTTTAACAACTTTTGGACAGTACTGTATTTTATATTCTATAAATGATATTTTTTGTTATTATATTTAATGCACAATTTTTTTAATGAAATAGCAAGTGTAATACAGAATTAGTTATCATTTTATTTTAAGGTGACATAGTTACACTTAATTATGCATAATTAAGTAATTAAACCTAATCCAAGTACATATTTGAGTAAGTAAAATGTAACCATGTCTCCTTAAAATAAAGTGTAACATAATATTGATATAAATTATTAAATATTAGGCTTGTCTGATAACTAAAGAGAGATATAAAACCTATTGTATGGACTACTGAACAATTCCAAGTGGGGTAAAATTCTTGGCTCTAGGTATGTAACCCACAAAAGAGATGGTGCAAGTCTGCTCCAGTTTACCTCTATTTGATTGGTTAATAAAGCTCCATGCTGATTTAACAGCTCGTCTGTTTATTACTACTGCAAAGTTTTCCTGCCGGTTTTCCTCATGGGAATACATTTTCTTTAGCATTTTATGAATTATAACAATAGCAAAAGGATAATATGGAGGTAAAAGTGTTATCTGCAAAAGTCATGTTTGAACATGTGCTGAACATTCAATACAAAACATGTCTCTTTAAACTTGTAGGATTTGTAGAGACCCCTGTCATAGTTCCAGACACACCCTCCTGTGTTTACTCTGCCGGCTGAGAAGATGAGAGTGCTAATCCTGATTTAGCATGTGTGGGTGTGTGTTTACGAGCTCTTTGAACTCGCTGACCTCGTTCAGTGAGAGCTCACCTCGAGTCCGCTCGTCGATGATGTCTTTGACCTTGGGTTTCTCTGTGGCTGTGCTCTTGCGGGGCTTTTTTGCTGGTGGGGGCATGTAGGCCGCCGCCTCCGGCTCCACCCACATCTCTGGATACACTTCCTTGTAGGGGTTACGCTCCTCTGAAAAAGGCACAGTGGTACGTATAGCTATTTGTTCATGGATTATGTAGTATGTAAACATCGAGATCAAGATTGTTTAGATTTCACCAGTATTTTCTTACAAGCTTAATTCATGGAGGACTGGCATGTGTACAGGCTTAAGGGATAAACATCCAGTAAGCATCTACAACTGTACTTAAAAGCCAAAATTCTTAAAAATATCACTGAACTGAGGAACTGTGACCATCTGAAAACACCCCAGATTGCACATATCTGGTTAACAACAACGTTAAATAAAACAAATAAAAAACTGAAGAAAAGATGAACTCGCTAAAACTATGACAGCATGGAGAAACTTGAACAATTTCAGTCAAAAGTAAAAAGTAATTAACAAAATGTGATATTTTAAAGAATCTGCATGCACGTCTTTTCCATTCAATGACAATTCATAGTGACCATGACTGTTGCCAACACCAAAAAAGGATCATAAACCTTTTTACTATATTCCAAGCCTTCTGAACCAATATGAGCTTTGTAGGAGGAACATGCAGAAATGTAAATCATGAATCAATGATAACCTGCCCCTTTCAGTGAGCTGTCGACACGAGAGCCTGTGCGACCTGATCATTGAGTCATGGAGTTGTGAACAAATCAGTTCAATTTGCAAACTCCATCAACTGGTTCATTGAGAAGAACGGGCTCACAAGAATGATTCTTTCACTGATCCAGTTCTCAAGTTCAACTCAAGTTTATCAACTTGAGTCCTTCACATTGGTTCTTGAGTTAACAGTTCACTGGAGGCTTAAATTTTATACAGATTCTCACACAAATCTATATTCTATATATAATCTATAAATAACGAAGGAGTCAAATTGATCACTTTAATGGTGCTTTTAGTGTGTGTGGGGGGTGGAAATTCTGTCACTATGAATTTTCATCGTAATAGAGTTTAATAGAATTTGTGTCCGACTGAAAATTAAACAAAAGTCTCTATTTCGTCCCACTGAACAAATAGCAGCACATGAGGGTAAAGAGTAAATTGAATCATCATTTCTGGGCAAACCATCTCTTTAAACAAGCGTGGCATTTTCCAAAGCAAGCAGATATATGTATATCAAAAAGAAAGCATTATCAAAAAGAAAGTCTTACCTTCAGGCGGCTCTAAACCTTTAGGTCCAGTGGGTTGAAATCCCGTCATGGCCCATTCAATCATCTGTTTGTTTTGCATGTCTACTGACTTAGAAGTATCAGTGTCGTCACTCTCCGGGCATGTGAGGAAGGTTTTGCCTGCTCTAGTGCTGGCTGCCTGCAAGGCAGGGCAATCAAACGTTTTCTTTAGATAGATTTGTGCTGATCTGAGATATTATGATCTGATCTGAGATATTAATATGGAATACAATACACTAGAGAACAATAAACTTGAGACAATGAGCTTTGTTTAACCCTTAATCTGTACCGCAAACTGATTCCTACCTGTAGCACCTCAAAGATGGCTTTCTTGTACATTGGTTGCTTATTGTAGGTTGGCTGGTGAAAGGCGTTGTGGAAGGAACTCAAAGGCAACAGTTTCTCAACACAGACCTACCAGAAAACATTGAAACAAAACATGATCTGGGTTACAATACAACCTCTCTCAACACCAATGGTAGCATAATGTTGGGTACCTGAGAAAAAAAAAATGTGTTCATCCATCAGTCTAAATAGAGACAAATCAAGTCATTGTTTGCTCTGGCAGTCGACATTTTGCCACAAATTCTGTCAATAAAGCTTTCAAACGTACCACAGAAAACTTGCCGTCGCCGAACCACATGACCCATCTAGTGCCTTCGGCTGCCCGACTGCGTCCAGTCATCAACCAGGATACAATCCGTCCAGGCCACCAGGAGAATCCTCGTAACTTTCCCCACACAAGCTCACCAATGCCAAAACCTCGGCCATCCTGCAACATACAACCAGAGAATAGATCAACTTGTGATATACATAAATACTATTGGTGTAACGCTATATTGTTAGATCGAGACATAAAAATGTGACAAAATGTATCGTTGATGTAAATTATATGACTTGCGGTAGAGAGTTAATATTTTTATCTAAGGCTAGGCTTACTGTATTTATATGGTATAATTCACCCAGAAATTGTAATTCTGTTATCCTGTACTCACCCTCATGTCATTTCAAACCTGTAAAGCTTTTCATTCAACTTCTAAACACAAATAAAGTTATTTTTATGAAACCTAAGATTGCTGTACCTCCCTTTAAAGTCCATAACTCTAAAACTTAAAAGATTCAAAAGTGTCATAAAGGCATCATAAAAAAAGGGTAAAAGATATCCCTATGCAGATTTTGCAAAGGGTTCACATAGTGAACCAATACTCATATGAAACAAACCCTTCAGCAAAAGACATGGCAGATTGTTTAAACCTGGCTTTTAAAACTGTTAGCCAGATAAGTTCCAGGATAATATGGAGCCTAATCCTGGGTTTCTCAAAGAATAAATGGACTATCAGCAAGCAGGCGTCAAAAGTTGGATTTTTGCTTTGATAATGAAACAAAATATACTTCAAGCTTCCTTTGATCCACAGAAAATCTCACATTTATCCTGGAACTTATCCGGCTAACCAAATAAGACCCAATTGCAGAACGAACCCCAAGCCACCATGATGATTATTAAGCTACTCTTACCTCATACTCTGACTCTGTGTCAGTGGACTTGGATGAGGTCTTGTTTCCATCCCCTATAGAAACGGGCTCTGGGGTGGTGGCAACGGTTGGAGAGGCTGGATCCGTAGGCTGCTGCTGCTGTGGCTGTTGGAATGGTGAAGGTTGCTGCTGAGGAGAAGGCTGGGGTTTGATGTTGGTCTGAGGTTGAGCTTGAGCCTGTGGCGGTTGCTGCTGCATTGGCGGCGTTGGTGGAGGAAAAAGCAGTGGGACGGTGATCATGGAGCTGTCTTTTTGGGGCTCCGACTCTACCTCGCCATGGTCCTCCATTGAGTTCATCACAGACACCAGTTTCGCCTTCTTCTCTGCCTGCAACGTAGGGAACAGCGGGACAGGAAGAGGAGGAGGTAAAGCACACAGAACAGCAGTGGCTTTCCTGAGAATAGCACAGTTCAGCACTTGAGTAATGGTGACTGCTCAGTTTGTTTATAGTTCTTTAATCCCACGTGCCAACACAAATATCCCCATCCTCTTGATAAAGCACAAGTGCCGCCCCTTTGAGTGTGATAAGTGGCAGAAACCTGTGAAAACAGTCCCCTTTTCATTGCAGTGAAAGCTGTTTGCGATCACTTCGTAACAATGAGTGCTCCCCCCGTGGCTTAGATGGATGCGCGCAGGAGAGTTCAGCGAGTTTGTCCAACCTGACTCTAAGCTATTAGGTCAAAAACAGAGGACACGAGCCAAGCCATGACTTAAGCAGCTCACAGCAAATCCCCAACAGCTGCACCTCTCTCGTCCTCTCGTACTCTCTCACTCGCACGTGAATCTCTTTCACAGCTGTACTTTCTCTGCTGCTGGGGTCCGACTCCATCTCCAATTACACTCACACACACGTGAACCTGGCAGAGCCGCCCGCGTGTGTGTGTCTGTGCGCAGAGAAAACGTTTGGATCCGTCCCCAGAAAGCTCTCCCTATGTCTCTCTTTAGCTCACTCCCTCCATTATGGTAGCTATACATTTATATAAGCCCGCAAAAGGGGGAGAGAGGCTCTGGAGCCAAGCGCTCATGAGTGTGCATGAATAGACAGCATGATGGTGTGGAGTAGAAACATGTGGCCACAAATCAAGAAGCCCCACTGTAGTTTATAAATATCTGTATGGCTTCACTGACTGCTTCAATGAGCTCGGCCATATGTGCCAGGCTGTTTGTCTTTGACAGCGGTTGATGGTGGAAAGAGTATTTAAATGTATGCAAGCCGTTCTGTGCTTATGAGCATGTATTTATCTCTGCAGGACTGGGAGGTACAGTGACACTGTAGATACCAGTGGTTCAATCAATCAATCAATCAACTGAGCTGAGTTCTCAACTGAGCCTAAGTAATCTTCCAAGGGAGCTGCAAGATGTCTTAAAATAGTATTTGTTTTATTATTTGTATAGCGCTTTTCGTGATTCATTGTTGTTTCAAAGCAAACAAAGCAAAGCATGTTTCGTAACTTAGCAAACATTTCTGAAGTTTAAGAATACTGTTCTATAATCTCTGGAAATATGGATTTTAAAGGACAAATCATAACATCCATCTAGATGCAGATTGTATTTGAGCTGCAATATTTATAGTTTCTGGTCCAATGAATACAAGCTGTTTTGTCAGCATTTAAAAAAAGGAAATTGCTGTCCACGCTACCCAGTCTCAATGTCCTAATAACAACTTGAACAATTGAGAATGTGGTATGGAAGAAATATAAAGCTGCATCATCAGCATAACAATGAGAAATTTAATATCATGTTTCCTGATGTCTTCTAGCTATGTAATACAGAGCCTCGGGGGCCTCCGTACTGTACTGAACTAGATACTTGTTAGATTTGACAGTTTCATGTGTACACAAACAGAGTGGTAGCAATATTGAAAATAAATTATTAAAAATATAGAAATATGTATACCCAAACAACAGTTTAAAATTGCTTATCACCAGTGTTGGGAAGGTTACTTTGGAAATATAATACTTGTTAAATAGGGTAAATTGTAATCTGTAACTTATTCCAATTGCTTTAATAAAGTAATGTAACATTTGATTAATTTTCAAAATTTCCAGCACTGGAATGCATTTTTATGATTTACCATGGTGGCAACTCTCAGACAGGTTGTAGCCTAAAGCTTTTAGCGGCAATGTGGATTGATGTAATTGGCAGATGTGGTGCTAAACAAATTCAAACAAACTAAAAGCATCAGAATAGCATTGCTTTACTAAACGGCCTTTAAATGGCAGGAGACACTGTGCACATCAAAAACTGGCAAAGCAACAAATTTATATTATTCAACATATCCCAGCTTTTTACAGAAAATATTCAGATGTACCGGTAACCCCCTTTGTAATCGTTAACATTTTTATAATTAACTGTACTTTAATTACACTTTTTTTATCAGTAACTGTAACTGATTACAGTTACATTTATTTTGAAATTAAATTATGTAAACTAATTACATGTAACTGCCCCCCAACACTGCTTATCTCTATTAATTATTTAGTAAGTGCTTTTTAAAATAAAAATGTATGAAAATAAGCACCTTTTCATTTCAACAGATTTACAAGAGAAAATATCACAGCCTGTGCAGAGGCGCCTTAGAATATTGACTTTGAAAGTGGCTGACCTCAGAGTCTCACTGTTGCATACCAAGCAATGATAAAAGTCCTTAAGTGATTCTACACCATTGATATTAGATATATTTGTGTGTGGCTATCAGAGGCCAAGGCTGTTCTTTACTCACTTGTTATGATTTTTTTTGTAATGAATGCAGTACTTTTTATTTTCAAAAGTATTTAAATAACTATAGTATTTAATGCACTATTGCCATGGTTATTCAATACAACAATTTTGCATTGAATCTCCATCAAAAACAACTATATTGCGATGTCTAATGTTACCGTTATATACAATTCCCTCTAATATGTATATACAATTTTCTGTCATACACCAGTGGCCTGATTTAACCTTAATGAAATCTCAGTCCAATCCTTCCAAGCCAAGAATATAAATGAAATTATATCAGAATAAAATGGAAATCTGAAACTCTTATTTAAGTAAAATATTATCTTGAGCTACCCACGATTGATTTAATCTCACATGCTATATAAATGAAAAAATCAATAGAAAACTGACTCCCCAAAAACTGGGGGAGGAGAGGAAAGCTCTGAAGCTATAAGTGGAGGTTTGCTTCTGGACGTGTTTTTCCCCCCACCAGCTGTAAATGCCCCTCTTCGGGGGCCTCACTGTAGCGAGTCTGGCTCTTGAAATTGAGGAAGGGGGAGATGAGAAGGATGGAAAGGGGGAGGGTTCCAGGAGTACAGTACTTTACAGTCTTTGTCGGCCACAAACACACAGCCCAGCTCAGGAATAACAACATATATATATAAAATCAGTATGTCATTCACAAGAGAGAATTTAAAATAACCACGGTGGTTGTGTAGAAGTATAGAATAAAGTCATATATGATACACAGAAAAAAAACACAACAAAAAACAACTATTAAAACAAGCTGTACTGTTGGCATCAATTTTACTTTGCTATTCACAGAATTAATAAATGTATTAATTATTAACCATCCTAAAAAATAGAACGTTTCCCATTTGACAGCCTAGTTTGCTGTACGCTGTCCAATTTATAGAAGAAGAAATAGAAAATAGTAGATTAAAAGCAACAGATTTTGAGATATATGTAGTTAAATTGTTTCTGAAATTTTAGTAGTCTCTCACCTACCCTCACAAACAATCCCTCACATACCCTCCAGCCACTGAAGTAATGAGCTGTTAATCTCTGGCTTTTCATTTTAATCATCAGCACCAAGAAAACTTACTTTATAGCCACTATGGGACTAAAAATGTGGATGTCCTGTAATACTATAAACTAGTACTTTCATTTACACACAAAAAAACAACAACAACAACAACAACAACAGAAAAATACAGCTTACAGTACTAAGTAATAAACAAAACTTTTCAGTTTCAACTTTTATAAAATCTAGTACTGAATGGTGAGAAGGTTAACATTGTGATAAAGTGTTTTTTAATCACTATGTTGAAGCTGTGTGCTGTATTATAGGAAGTATGGTCTTTAGGAGCGCTACCTATATCTGAAAGGAAACACCCATGGCCTTAAGCTGCTCTACACGTTACAATGATCAACCAAGCCTCTTTTCCAAGGGAGCTCCTCTGGCGAATTCCGTTTTTCAAACCTTATTGTAATCATTTACATACCACGATCAACTAATGCAACTAATGCCTGTATTTAAGGTCTTCAGGCATACTCGGCCCTTTGAATGTGTTACTGTTCATATGACATAGCCATAAAAAGACAACATTAATTAAATAAACAATATTCTTTTATAATTAAATACAGGGCTCACTATAAGGACTGACTGAGGCCAGTGAGAGTTTCGGGAAAGTTAATGTAAGTTTAATTTGAGTAGTCACAGTCACACGTATGTTGATCATATACATGTATCTTTAAGTCTTACAAATTTAAAGGTGCACTATGCAAATTTTATGTCCACTAGAGGGCACCTATTTAAAACAAAGGCGTAATTTGATGACTACAAGTTTGAGCACAGCACCTTGAGACATGTGGTCTTTACCTCACAGCCGGTGGAAAAGAATCAGGCTAAGACTCGGGCAGAAATCATGTTGATGGATGTGATTATTAACGTTACTGTAGTATGAAGCACAGCAGGACCGAGTGTTGTGGAGCTCAGCAAGGCCACTGGAGCGATTGTTACAAAAACACACGCCTCGCGAGCAGTGGGACTTTTATTATGACGGGATGGGACAGAGTCGCCAGGCGCCGGCGCTATTTCCGCTTTTCCGGTCATGAGTGTGAGGTAACGCAGCTCTGTTTATCATATTAGGTACATTTGAGTGTGTTTAAAATGATGTTATGATGTTACTCTGTGTGTTCGCTCAGCGGCTGCTGTGAAACTTGTTCACACTGCTAAGAGTAAAGTATTTCTGCCAAATAAAACTGAGGGTAACGTAGATATGATGCAATTGACAGGCGACTCCCTCAGACGCTATGCTGAGATGTCCCGGCTTCTTGGTTAAATAGCAATTTTCTCACAATTTTCAAATAGTTGGAAACATTTGGGATATTGTAAGTACTTAACTGAACAAAATATATATTACACTGGCCTAGTGGTTTTTAGATATTTTCAAAATCAAAAATACTACAGAGTGCACCTTTAAATCTTTGGTTTTCTGTGGCAAAATGAATATTGTAGTTGCAAATTGTTCTGATATATGTTATCATGCTGGGCTAACATAGATGAGCAATCTATGTTAGCCCAGTGTTATCAGTCTATGTTAGTTTTGAATGTATCATCTTGGAAGCATTAGTTTGGGTTGAAAATGATAAACAAGTCTGTATTGTCACACCGTATGCAGTGTAACAAAGTGTAAAAAGTAAAAAAATATTATAAAAGTGTAAAAAGCCAAGCTTTGTTGAACATAGCTGATAAAGAATACATTTTTTAGCAACTGTTTTTAAACCAATCAATAATGTTTGTTTTGGTACTTTGAACAATATGTGACATTTTTTGATTTACAATATGAGGAATTAATTCACTTCAAATGCTGGCAGCACAGCAGTGCACACTGAAATTCCAAAAGGCAGGGGATGAATGGCTATCGCCACTTGTGTGACAATCGCATTTATTTTGAAGTGACTTTGTGAGCAATTGAACAAAGGCTGTTCACTTTTTAGCCTCCCAAGTCCGAAGAATAGAGGATGCATTTAGCTTGCAATTGTGCTGGGTCCCTTAAAGAATCTGGTAATTAGTAGTGTAGCAGAGGTCAGGCATGCTAAAAGAGTCTTAGTGTAAGTGCCTTAATGTTGAAACTTTTTAGAGACTTCTCTTTATTCATTCATGTCCAGTTGCTCAAAATGATTTTAATCTAAAATTTGTTATTTCCTCAAAATTGTGCAGCAACCGTCCAAAGCTGAAGTGTAAAAGTCTGCCTGTTTCAGTCTGTGCAGCCTTGACTCAAAAGTACGAGCGAGAGCTGGCAGCGCACTGATCACATGCGGTTCCCGGGTTCACTCGGTTCATTCATATTTGCATATCCTTAAAAAGACACGCACCGTATTTCCGTTACAACACAAACGACAACTACTGCCAGTTTTAAGTGTTTACTTTGCCTACTCAAATCTGACAATTGGAAAAAAGTATATAATCTGTTTTCAAGCTCAATAGCAAAACTTCCCTTTTAAATAACTCTTAAAGCATTCGTTAGAGCTACAACATGCTACATCTATCTGCAAGCCGACTGTATAAATAACCACAAACACACTGTCAGATCACAGCACTATTAAAAACCAAGTAATATGTGAACAAATCCAAAGATATGCCCTGTGCACAACATCCTGCAGAGGCAGTAAAACAGGAAACACATTCAGCTCTCTGCAATCCCCCTGTGATAACATACAGGCTAGAAAAAGAACCTTTTTAAGCAAACCATTTTGTCTTGTACTTGCAATGTTTTTAGCTCGGTCCGGCACTCTGGATTTAAAGAGATGGGTTTCCTTTAAGCTACCCGGGGCAGATGGTCCGTAACAAGTCTCCTGGAAATACCTGAAGTCAGCATATTCCTCCTCCAGCAAGTCTACTCAGACATGCACACTGTCCCCTGTGCTATCAACAACAAACAAGTCAGCCGACCTACCCATACACGCCTGCACTCGGCACTTTAAATCCAACGTGTGAATCTCTTTTTTTCTTGCCCCACTCTTGGCTCAGTGGAGACCGCTTCAAAAAAAAAAGAAAAAAAAGAGGAAAAAAAAGAAAAAGAAAGCATGAACATTTCTTTGTCTGGGAATTCAGGGTCAGGTGGTTCCCAACAGGAATTCTGGTTGGCTAGAGAGGACTTGCAGAATGTTGGCGGCTGTCCAGGAGGCTGTCTTGCAAGCAGCGCTGGAAATTCGCTGTAAACCTCATCTTCACCCTTATATCCATAGTACGGAGTTCATTTCCACTGCAGAGAGTAGTGAGGGGAGAGGGGGAGGAGTGAAGGGAACTGGATGGGGGTGGGAAAGAGGAATCTACTGTAGCGTTGGGCACTTATTAAAAAAAAAGAGAAAGAGAGACATGATCCCCCTCGCTCAAAGAAAGTGAAAGCAGGCTGGGTTTTACTCGCCCCCCCCACCCCCCTCCACCTTAGGGCCACCCCTTCTATGCTAACAAAGCTTTGCTGACTGTATGCGGCTCAGGCCTCGTAGGCAGAGGAAGGAAACATGTCAAGGCCCCTTTCAAAAGGGTTTCCTGCTGCATTGTTGTGTCCGCTGAGGAGCTCTTCGAGAAAACATAACTGCATAGACCTTCGGCGAGCAAACAGAGCTATGACATGTTACGATCTGAGCTCATCCACAATGTGCCTATTCAGAGAAAAAGAAAATTCCCAGGCTCCTGATGGAGGATTCCAGCTCTCTCCGTGAAGAATGCGAAACGCCCATTTCGCTGGAATTTTACGACGTCCACTCACGAGACAACTGTGTGTCCAGCTAATTTGGCCGTATTTCTGGGATCTCTGACACTTTTATGGCTTATCCTCAAACACAGTGTGGCGAGGGGCAGAGAGAAGAAGATGGGGCGGGGGGAGCTTGATGTTGATTGGTTGGCCTCCTTTGGTTACCGAGGAAAAAGAGCATTATGTAACCCAGCAGTTCTCACCATACAAAACAGTGCCATTAGAAAAACTGTCAACCACCTACACCTGCAATGGTACTTGAGCTTCGCCATAGCAGTGGGTACTAACTGAGGGCTAAATGCCTGATCTAAATCACTGTTTCCAAACCTTTTTGTAGCCGCACACCTCTCAGTAAAAGCATGTTGACATTAAGAATTAGGCTATAACTACAGCAATAACGATAACTACTACCATAAAGTTTTGATAATTACTCTAATTCTAGAACAAGAAAATGACACAGGGGAACAATATCATTGAATGTTTCAAGAAATTTTTCCCCAGCTGATGAATGATAAAAACCTTTGACAGCCAATCAGAATCCACTTGTAAAGCTTAAAATCTTGAGCATTTAAAGCAGGAGATTGCTTTAACTCAATGCTATCATCTGTTGGTGTAGATGCTAATATAGTTATCTTTATAGTTATCGTTCATGATATCGTTCAATGGACCTTAAAGGGTTAGTTCACCCAAAAATGAAATTTCTTTCATTAATGACTCACCAAAATGTTGTTCCACACCCATAAGACCTCTGTTCATCCTCAGAACATAGTTTAAGATATTTCAGATTTAGTCCGAGGGCTTTCTGTCCTTTGAATGTAAGTGAATGCCCACTTGCTGTCTACGTCCAGAAGGTAATGAAAACATCATCAAAGTAGTCCATATGTGACATCAGGTGGTTAGTTAGACTCTTTTGAAGCTTCGACAATACATTTTGGTCCAAAAATAACAAAAAATACGACTTTATTCAGCATTGTCTTCTCTTCCCCGTTTGTTTTCAAACCTCAAATAAAGAATCAAACGGTCGTGAATCAGCGTATTGATTCGTGATTCATATCGCCAATGTCACGTGATTTCAGCAGTTTGCCAGTTGACACGCGGATCCGAATCTTGAATCATGACTGTTTGATTCTTTATTTGAGGAACACTGAAGAGAAGACAATGCTGAATAAATTCATATTTTTTGTTATTTTTGGACCAAAATGTATTGTCGACGCTTCAAAAGAGTCTAACTAACCAACTGATGTCACATATGGACTACTTTGATGATGTTTTCATTACCTTCTGGACGTGGACAGCAAGTTGGCATACACTTACATTCAAAGGACAGAAAGGCCTCAGACTAAATCTAAAATATCTTAAACTGTGTTCAGAGGATGAACAGAGGTCTTACGGGGGTGGAACGACATTGGGGTGAGTCATTAATTAAAGAAATTTCATTTTTGGGTGAACTAACCCTTTAAGGCTCCAAAACCAGAAATGTGTTCCTTTAATTCACATTAAACAATAATTTCTTTAAAATTGACCAATGGAATACTGGAGGAATGTTCGGAAAACACAAGTGGAGCAAAAATCACGCATTTCTATAAAATTATAAATGTAAAATTAAAAAACAAAACTGTTTTAGATTACAACAATCAGAAACTAACTTGGAAAATAAACTAAATAAGCATGCACAATTAAATATGGAATATGTAAAGGGGTCATGAACTGGCTTTTTTATACTGTTATCTGAGGTCAACTTGTGACGTTCACGTGTTTCTTTTACATTCAAAAACATATTAATGAATAAGTAACAGGTTTTTTTCTTCCCTGGTTTTAAGCCTAGCTCTTGAAAGGCTTGAATTTTTATGGTTGTGCCACATTTGGAAGTAGACTTGGAAGTAAACACCCACTGCTATGATTGAATAACAGTTTTGAATATTACATGAGCTTCGGCTCCCTTACAAGAAAGAAATTGTTTTGAACACTTACAATGTGTTGAAACGGCAACCGGAATTATTCGCCAACACGGCTCGCAATATGTCTTTATCAAACAAACACAATGATTTATCTCTCATCCACCCGCATTCCCGCAATTAATTGGAATGTTATTTTTTATTACTTGACCGGCCCGATTGGTGGATATAACCACATATAACACACCCACACACACGTACGCGTGCACCCACAAACCAGTACGTGCATCAGCAAAATTTCACTTCACAAATCAGCAACAATAAAACTTCTGCGGTTGTATTTTTTCTTCAAATGACCAGTCAAGAGTGTGAAAAATGCACATAAATGTTATTTCACTATTTAAGATACTATATTTAGTGCGAGCCCTGGCCCATACATGTCCGAGTCTGATCATGAAATTGCAGCACAATGAACCAACAACACTTCAAATACAAAGGATACTTCAGCCTGTGACAGCGTTATGTTTAGTTAGACACATACATAATCAGAAGATATTAAACGTAACAATGCAACACTATCACATATAAAAAAAACATTTTTAAGTACATAATTGTGTTGCATCATTCCTGTCAAATCCAAAAGCCACAGCATCATTTTTTTTTATCTCATCCTTTCTGCAAATCCAGTCTCTGGTTTACAAACGAAACAGTGAAATGAAGCAAACAAATGCAATGTCTTTAGCCCTGTGAGCTGGATCTCCATTAAAAATAAAGTTCAACCACGTATTGGTAATACTGGAATCCGAAGGAAGATTATGGCATGTTTGTAACATGCTTAATTGCCTGGAAGTTCGATCCGGTTTAGCTCCACGTAGGCCTATGTTATTTATCACCTCATGTCATTACATGCACAAGTCAAGTCGATGGGCGGGACTACAGAATTAGGCATTGGTCTTGAGGCGGCTTTTCACTGCACTCTGACGTCATGGGGACACACATTCCCAGATCGATCATTTGCTGAGCCAGCTGACAATAAAATATTTTCTTTGACTAATAAGGCTCTAAAACTTACAGGATATTCGTATGTTACCATGACCTTTTACATATCAGGAACTCAAGAGAAAGTTGATTTCTCAATTCATGACCCCTTTAATACCTAAACATTTAAAAAAGCTCTTATATCAGCCAATAATCAAACTGAAATTAAAAAAAAACATGTATCTGTAAATCAGACTGCCTTAAACTCGCTGGTTAGGGCTGCCATTAATGATTGGCCAATGCATTCCTAACAAACAAGTCTATGACTGCTAACAATAAGGCAACCAGTGGATTTTCACTGTGAGAAGCAGCCAGATGTCTCATGAAATAAATGGTACCTTCATGCAATATCAAATGACTCATCAAATACACTTGGATTTCGCAGAGTTTATTCGGCACGCTGTCGCCCTGGCAAACGTTCCTGCTATAATAGAAATGCTGACAGGCTCCCTATCGCTCTTCATCTGGGACAGTGGTGAGCAATGGTACTCACCTCCAACTTCCACTTGGCCAGCAACTCCTCCCTGGTCCTCTTGCTAATGTAATAAGGGTCACCGGCTTGGAAGGTTACTCTGGGCATGGGTCTTTGACGGAGGCTGACTTCCCAGCCCACTCCCCCACGGAGCCTCCCGCGAGCTCCCTGTTTAAAGGGACAAAAGCAACAAAAAAAAAGGAAAAGAAAAGAAAAAATTAACGACTTTGTCTCTCTCTGTTTCTCTGTGCTTATCTATCTATGCGATCCTAAATGAAGTAAGGAAGTAGGCGGTTAGTCTACCGGAGTGGTTTTGCGAATGGGCTTGTGGGGGACTGGCAAACTTCGTTGCAGAGAGGGTTTTAGCGCCCGACAGATAGACTCTAACCTTCCATCTGGACATGGCCAGTGGAGAACAGTGACCCTCGTTTCAAGCAGAGGACCAAGTGCATTTGATATTTCACCATCAGGGTACCATTTCTTTCATAATCAAATGGCTGAAAAAACAAGTTCCACGGAAGCGTCATCTTCCTATTTTCTTCTGAGGTCTTGAGTGATAAACGGAAAAGGCCTTTTCAGACAGAAACAGGCGAACGTACACACATATATCACAGACAGGCACACAACAGGAAGACAGTTTTACCTCATTCTTTGCAGAGTCCCCACCCTCGTCCTCCGTGTGCTCCACGTCTAAAGGGAAACAGCCACAAGAACAAGCGATTACCTGAAATGTTTCTGACAGTCCGGATTTGTCGCAATGGAAATCTGTCTGCATCAATCTGCAGAATGAGACCTCAATGATATTTTCGCATTAACAGCACGTTTCACAAGGCTTTTATGTAGAAGAGCATGCATTAAACAGCTTCGAGAGAAAAACGATTCTCATGTGTGTGCAAAGTTATTAACTTATATAAAGAACTGAGAAGCAAAAAGCAGCAGGAAGTAGGACCGTTTTAGCTTGAGGGCTTCGTGGTACTAAATAAAAGTCATAGGAGAACTTTAGAAACCGAGTATTAATGTCAGTCAATCACTATCACAATGACGTATTGGGTTTCTAAATATGTGCTGTGAAAAATGCCAAAGGGCGATATGTAATTACACATAGTATGATGGTTTCTTTGTGAGAATATTACCATTTGAAAAATACCACTGAGATCTATAATGCACGTTACTGCCCAGTATGATACTACTAGAGGCAGTGTAGCAGTACAATCTCTCTTATGATTGGCTGGACTGTAAGCATTAACTCTGATTGACTGTTTAAAGAGGAAACGGTTTATAAATGCATTTGGGATTTAAAATCTGTCAGAAACATCTACATGGAAATAAAGAGTGAAGAATCAATGTTGCTAATACACTATTTGTGTATTTATGAATTGTTTTTTGCATGTCCCATTTTTGAATGAGACTTTAAATTACAATTTTGTGAATCATATTATTTTAATGATTGTGAAGCTATTTTGGTTCCATTCTCAACACAACAGCTTTATTTCTGTAACTTTAAACTTAAAATCTCCTCCTCACCCATAAGTTGCCTCAAAATGTTCCACTAAAAATGTAGACGGAAAAAAAACGACCACACTCCTCTAGACATTAGTATCGAAAGGAGGCAATTTAAAATACCATATCACTCAACCACTGCGTTTTATATCAATTAACTCTTTAAAGGCAACAGCAGTATTTACAAAGATATCAACTCAAAAGTTTGCATAACTTCTAATGGTCAGCGGCTTCATAACAACAACAAAAATGTTAATCATACTTTGCGGTACACACAAAATGAATTATTACAGGCTGTCAAGGTCTATCAAAACACTTAATAATGCAGGACGACATCAACATTAAAACTGACCAACAACCACATTGACTCATTATCATAGTGGTTTTGACATCTCTGACATTCACTTCGTTTTTGCTCTGGATGAGCAACCATCCAACCAACATCATATATACAGTATACAGTATATAGTACTTCATATAAAATAAATTTATATTTTCAGACTGTATATATTAGTTTTGATATTATTAGTGATGGTGTGTTAATGGTGTTTTATTTAGCTGCCATGCTTTAGCTGTCTGCTGTCTTTCTGAAATACTGCATCATACACCCATTATATACCCATACACATTTAAGGCGTTCACATTTATAGTTTGGTTCTCAGAAAATTATAAATTCAGTCCTGGTTCGCTTAGCATTCACAATGTCATTTTTAACACCAAACCTAAAGTTTAAAAAACGGCTTTTAGGATGTATATTTTGTGACGGAACTTGTCAAACATCCAAACCAATGCTGTGTGCTGGGCTAAATGCGCTCGCTGTATGTAAATTCATATGGTGGTATATGATGGGGGCTGACAACTCGTGAAAAGCTTGTAAAATGTGTCTCAAAACAACAGCAGGAATCCCTCCATCACACACACAAATGAAGATCTACTGCGAGGAGACGCGGTTTTGATATCTGTTCCAAACTGTGATGGACAACATCAGGACTATGATAAGAAAAAACAGTTTCAGCATTCTGTCCTTTTTAGGGTCGCATCTTGTGACGTTATGTCCTGTTTTTGGTTCATTTACATGTCTTTGGTCCGTGCGGCGTTCACATTTCAGTCGCACATTTTAGTCTTATCAGAGGTCTCGCCCCCTTGTTTGGTGCGCACCAGGGTTCGGATGGCACACTTATTCCAATGAACCACACTAACAGAGTTTAAATCAAATCAAACCTGACAAGTGTGAACACACCTGCAACATTCTGTTGTGTGTCTATAGTGCAAACCGTAGGAAAAACAACGCCAAGGACAGAGGTTTGATTCTGAGAAAATGCATGAATTGGTGAAATGTATATCTTGAATGCAATGCAAGTGCCTTTGAATCTAAAAACTAAATCGATTCAGGACAGGAACTGATACCCATCCCTAATACCAATTGCATAAATGCAAGTTACTAACCTTTAATGTACACTTCAGCAATAAAATAACATTTTGTGTCTCACTGTGTCTTTGATGACAGAGCCAGAAATATTGTTCTGAGGGTACACCAATTTAAAAATAGTCCAATTCATTTCATTGTGGTCCATTTAGCTGTTTCGGAATTCAAGAATTTTGAACTGTTTTTGAACACCACCAAGAAACATCAAAAACCTGCAGATTCAATATGCGCCTAATAATGATTCATGCAATAAAAAATAATTAGTAACAGCCTACTGTTTTGGAATAACTTCCCCAACACTCATACTTTCTTCCAATGCTGTTCATCTTCTGCACATTCCATAGCGCCACAATGAATCCTCCCTAAATTCTCCTTTTTTGCCCTGGCACTGATTTATAATCCTGATGTCTCCACATACAAAAGGATGTAGTTCATGCCTAAGCAGCTTTGTCTTGGCTGGGTTCAGCAGGTTAGGTCGAGGTTAGCCAGAGGCTACGATTACCAGTGACCTGAAACACTAGCAGGGCTATCATGATGATTCATGATTCAGGAGTACTGAAACTCCCTTCTAACTAGGGTTTGAGAAAGACAATATTACTGAGAGCTCAACAAAGCTTTTTAAAAGCACACCCTCAATTCCAAAACAGCATCAATAAAATGTGGCCCCTCAAAGTACTTTGGAAGATTCATTCCCATTCAAGTAAAAAAAAAAAAACAGCTACAAAACAGATTCACTAATATACTGTAGTGTTGTTTAGAGAATCTGAGAAAATAAATATATTTCAGCAAATTTTTTTTGCTTTAAGCTCAACATTAGCATGATATTTGGGTCAAAAGAAACGTTCACCATTAAAAACTTTTCACACTTCAAAGTACTAGTGAGCTGTTCGTAGAGTTCTAAAAGGTGAGCTGTAAAATAAGTAAGTTGCATAATAAATATGAGCAACTGTATTTACATTTTTATTTCCTGAATGTCAATTCCTGAATTGACTGAGTTATGTGTAGCATGAAAAATGATTCAGTGTTGTATGTAAACATACTGTTTCAAAAATGACGACTTCCTCCTTAATGCATCTTTTAACAGTATGCTGCAAAAATGGCCCGTTGCAAAACTGACAAGCATTCTTATTATAGTTCAAACTTCACACAGTAGAACACGGAGCAAGCGACGCCAAGGTCATGAGTTTGATTCTGAGGGCATGCATGAATTAGTGAAAGCGTCTTTAAATTTAAATACATTCTAAATTAAATAGTATCAGTATTTCAGCAAAAAAGTAAAATAGCAAGTGTTGCACCTTTAGCCATGCACATTTGCACATTGTGCAGAATTTTGTTTTACACTGTTTATTTATAAGGTACAGGCAAAAGTTTTGTGTTTTTCAGATAGTGTCCATTAATAATATTAAATACAATAAATTAATTAAATTAAATTAAGCTGGCTACTTTTTTGCAATAAAGGCTCACAGCAAGCCTGTTCAGTGCATACAATTTGGTGCAATGAACATTTTAACTCTTTCCCCATCAGCATTTTTTTTTTTAAGTGGCCAGCATTTTTGATAATTTTCACAAACTTTTCATGGCCCTTTTCATGGAATATTTTGTTGTATGAATATCTGAAACAGGCAATATATCAAAAGAAAGAACAGACCGTCTGCTTATAAACAACAACAAATTATTCTAGCTTAAAGCATTCTTTTTTTATCAACACTTGAATGTGGGTCAGTTAAGTTTCATCAAAAAAGCTGAGAAATTCACTTTTTAATCAAAGACTACATCCAGAACAGATTAAAACATAGATGGAGCAGATCGAGTCCCATTAACACCCCCAAAGCCCAAAGCTTGCACAGCCCTATACCTCGTCCTGGGTCAACATTTAATTTAGTAACTTTAGGCAGTTTTGATTTATATACTGTTTAATGTTGTTGATCACGTTATTTCACATATGCATCTGCTTACATTTGCTATTGCTTGATACTGCTTCTTCTTCATATATCTTTTGATCATGAGATTCAGTCATAGATATGTATACGTAGATGGCTCATTCAACCTCTCCACGCACTTCAAAGGCTCCTGCCATTTTGGAATGGTCAGAACACGTCCACACTTCAGTTGCTGTCATTACTCACAGTAAAAAAAAGAAAATCCAGGATGGCACAACACACACAGCCTGTGGTTGTAAAACCCGTTGCGATTTAAATTCACGAAGAAATGCGATAACCTTTCACAGGTGAGAATGTGTTGGTTTGTGTTTTTATAGCTCATGTATTAACTCATTACAGGTTTTAAATAAGGTTACTTTTTAAAGTTGTATTAGCTATAGCGTTATTTGTGTATTGTGCTAGTTTAGCAATTATAAAGTTGGCCACTGGGTGACACACACACTCCATTATAATTTTTTATGCTTATCGTCACAACTTAATGTCACAATATCACGTCTATTGCAAAACACTGGTCACAAATGGACCCCTGAGTCTTAGATCTTTCAATAATAGGCTTTTTATTTTGTCAAAGTTAGAGAAGGATTTGATCGTAAAATAGTGCAGTAAAATTAGGTCAAATGTTTTAAACAGCAAACTGCCCACGTTTCAAAGTACAGTTCCCAGGGTAAATCAATGTCTGATTGCAAAACAGAATAATTTTTGAGAATTTAAGCTTTCAAATAATACCTAGTTTATAATGATTACTTAAAAAATGGTTTGAATAAATAGGCTACATTGCTGTTTATTAAACACATTACAAATTTTTTTATAATTAATGAATTTTGATGGCTGATTGGTTGATGATTGCTTTCCAATGAACTTGTTTATGAGTCATGCTTTTAATAAAAAAGCAGCGTCTGTAGTGATCAGCCATTATATTTATACGATTTTTAGCAGAATGATCTACCATTTAAAGGAACTATATGTAAGAAATGTATTTCATTTAATCATAAAATGGTCCTGATATATCACTAGACATTAAGAAATCATGTTAATTTCAAATTCTTATATCACTGACAACAGTAGTCCGGCCAGGATATTGTCATTTAAAAGTTGTTGTTGCAGCCCTCAACTGATGTTGATGTTGACATGTTGTGTTTTGGCCTGAAGCTCCACCCTCCACCTTTCTACCAATCATGAAGTCAGTAGTGTTTTAGCATCCGGGTTGCCAGATCTTCTCTAGTTACCACACCTGCAGCTACAAAACATTCCTGATGGATCCTGCAGCCTGTCTGGCAACCTCGAGTCAGGGAGGAGAGGGAGAGGGGATACACCTGCAGTACCAGTTTTGGACATAATCTTACATACACTAACTTTAATAATAAACTAAATCCTATAAAATCATCTGTTTCACTACGGATATAGATATGCATGTATGCATATAACTTCGGTTGCATATGCACAGACAACTTGCTTTCAAATGTAAAGCACGTTCGCAACCGTCTTTGGTCGTTCAAAAATGGCGGACGGCTAACGTATAGCAGTCGTTAACGAGGCATTGAGTACTCTTTCAGAAGATGTGTCATAGTTCCACCTAACAATGAAAACACGGAAAGCCAGACATGTCCTTCAATGGCGGGGAAAGAGTTCATTTGAAACAACATCAGATAATTCAGATCAACAAGTGCATGTTGTCAATGTGAACATAAACAAGTTTGTCTTATTGTCTTATTAAAGGGTCATGAAACCTTAAACCAAAATTTCTGAGATTTTAACAGAAGAATGTGTGCTGAAGACAATTATCATTTGTTAGTTTTGAATGTAGGAGACAACTAGTTAATTTTAAGCCTTTTTGCTCTATTTTCATAGCCTAATGTGGTCATACTCAAGTCTAGTCAGAATATGAGTCTGATACTGCTCCATTGGGTTGTAATTATGAGGCGTGTTTCATCATCGTCTAAAGCCCGCCCTGATGATTTCATTGGTCCGAACAGTTTCTGTTCGGGGATAATTACTCCTCTATGGATCGAGTCCAGACCTAACTTTCCGAGCTCAAATGTTGTGGGCGGGGCTGAGTTTGGCTGGCATCCAGGTTACTATTTTCAACTTCCTAGTTTAAATTCATCTTCATGTCAACGTCATAGGTTGTGCCGTTTCTTGTACTATAGTACGGAGATGACTCATCGCTGTCTCATAATTATTCACGAGACTATGTGCCTTTATCCTATAAGAAGATGTGTTGCTTGATTCATGACAGCACGCGGTTAATTATTCATGGCAGCACGCGTTTGACAGGCATTTTCCTTTGACTGACGCAGCAGCGCTTTAAACCAAGTCTCCCTCTCATTTACTGAAGCTTTCGCGCCTCGATCGCCCCCCGGGGACCGGTCCCAGTATAGCCGCCCCTCTGTGTTTTCTAATGGACGCGAGGCAAACTAAATAATAAAATTACACTTCAAAATTTTTTCCCCAAAGTTAGTTTATGTCACTGAAGGCAGTTATCATCACGATGATTTCATTTCAGGTGTTCGTTTTAAAAATAAGTTTAGTTTGAGTTAGTTATTTGATGCTATAAAAACGGGGGGTGTGACATCATGATTGACAGCTGAGACTGACGGTTTCTCTGAGTGAAGTTGTCACTGAGGCACTAACAGACTTTTTTCGACATTTTTGGGAGCAGATTAGAGCTTTAGCTTTAATTTCTACATTTCCATAACTGTTTATTTCACACCAACATAATTAATTGTTCTGCATCTGCGAGAGTGTGGGCGGGCTTTTGATATCGCAACTGTACTTCCTGCTCTACTTCCTGCGCTCTACTGCGCAACTCCGGTCCCGAAATCGCTACTGCGCAGATTCGGTCCCAAGATGTTCGCGCCGTGCACCCCGCCTGAAAGCTTCAAATATGGCAAGCGGAAACGGATGATGTCGAGTCGTCCTTATTTTTTTACGGTCTATGCTTTAAACAGTGAGATCTCATACAGTAAGTGAGAGATGCATTAATCGATCAAAAACGAGTGTTTTTTTTCCGCTTTGTATGAATGTCTGCGTTGCCTGCGTTCTCTTCAATAGATCCTGAGTCTTCACACAAACGCGATTCGTCCGCATTGAGAGTTTAACCGCTCTTCACGGCTATTTAACTGACCAAACGGCATATACAACTCCACAAAATAAGCCTCAAAAGTTATCAAAGCTATACAACAGCGTGTTCACATGTATTTTCAAAGCAGAGAACAAATTGCGAATGGCTGTGCATTTAATTGTGCATTGAATTTGCATTTGTGGGACGCTTTGATGCTTTTAATGAAAGCGAAATAAAATCAGAAAAAGCTGTTGCTGTGCCGTCACCTCTCAGTCTCCCCTCACCCCCTTCCACTCCGCCACTAAACCACGCCCACTTTGATAGCCTTTTTCAAAACTGTGGTGAGAACTGCCTGCTGCTGAAACAGGGGGTTTCATGACCCTTTAAACTGCATTATGAAAGAATGTTTCTGATATATGCCTAAAGCACCAAGGCATGAAAGAGCCTTAAATGATAAGTGCATGAAAGAGTCCTAAATACCTCATTTTGATAATCATTAAGCGTGGATAATGAACAGGGCAACTTCAAATAAATAGATACTGGTATGTTTGGACCAGGCTTACAGACAATCTGTGACAGCATATTAATGATGTCTCTATACTGACATGATGCCAAAAGAAGTAGACAGCATCCATTTTAATAACCCACTAGCCTAAGGAGGATTTGTTTGAAGTCTATCAAAGCGCCATCACCCAGCCACATCACAACACTTGAGCGTGGAAAGGCCATGGGCAAAACCTGAGAGCTTGTTTTCTTCACAAGAGCCATCAAAAGCCTGCCAGTGAAGTACCACACACACACACCGAAAACAAAAGGGCTTGACCCACGAGTCCTCTACACATTTACAGCATGTGCAAATCCTCTCTTGCTGCAGCTTTCTTTCTCTTCCTCGTTTCTCCGTCGCTCGACGGGAATAAGTAACCCGTCGGTACGGTGAGGAAAGGGTTAATTCCGCCGAGACTGCCAAGGTCAGTGGGTTTGTGAGCGTGGTTGGCACGCTGTGCCCATCAAGCCTCCAGCATACCAGTTTGTGCACATGCCAGCCTGCGTGTTCAGAGCGTTCAGTTCCCCATCGCTGGACTAAAATCCATCCTGTGTCCTCAGGGTAAGAGGTATTTAAAAAAATGACAGGTATTGGACGACTTGCCTATTGCCTGTCAATCAGAGCAAGATTTTTCATTTTGACTCTAAGGAGTTAATAAATCAATAAAATCTCTGGTGGGATTGAATTACGTTTGACAAAGGTGTGTAGTGTGATAATCTTTTAGCGATTAGTACTGATTGGCATCAGGGTTGAGTTAATGAAGTCTGGCAAACTGTAAGACAGCTTTGTTGTTGGAATCTGGGATTGTACTGAGCTCGGCAAAACAGATCAGCATTATGCAGAAACTGTCTTCAACACATTGATCAGGACCCAAGAGCTGTCCTGTTTATTAGAGACGCACTAGCGGACTGGCCATCAATCGTCTGGTTTTAGTTCCAAACACACGATCAGCAACCAGACGGTTTGTTTTATTTTGGCCAGTCTCTGTCCATTGCAGTCATTTCCCAAAATTTGAGCTGTGTGGAAATATTATGAGGTGTGTAACACATGCCAGAGGCAGGAGAAAACTAAACCAGGCACAGCAAACTCACTGTTCATGAATCACAATATTGGAAGAAAAATATAAGTATTTAATTGTGGTAGGGAGTATCTCGGAAGGGAACTCATTTTTATTTTATTTTCCCCTTACCTCCGTATAATGCTTATTAAAGTAGTGTTTATAAGCGCAGCACTGCTTTGTGTATATTGGTTAACCAATGCCATTTCGCTGCTGTTCCATAAGTGGCACCTACTGTCAGAGTGAATTTGCATTTTGTCTGTCTGCTCTTTTTGTTTTGTGAAGATATGTTTCATGTAGTGTAATTTAACATAATTCAACCAGGTAACCCACCTTGCAAAAAATCAGGTATTGGAATCAGCCATGAAAAATTATAATTGGTGCAACTGCATCCAATCAATCAATAAGGTAGGCCAGGAACGCTAGATGGTTCCTTACAAGTAAAGTCCTCTTTAAATTGTTAAAGGCATACAATTCGGTCATCATTTACTCAATCAAATATCACAAATCTTATATTTACTGCAATTTAATTTAATTTAATTTCTTTGTCAAATTTTCTAATGCTATAGCCATTTATACTAGCCTGACAAGCCAGACCCACTTCAAGATGTTTGGTCTGGAAACTCACCATAGACAGGGCTCAATCCGAGGGGCGGGATAAACGGTTGTCTTTCAAACTCCCTCTGCACGCGATAGGATAGCGCTACTACACCAAACAGAGCAACGAAGGTGAAGAAGAGCTCCCTGACTAATTAAACATTCGCCGTATCCAGTCGGCTAAACTACGAACACATCTACCCTTTTTAAGAATGACTTCAGTGCCGTTCTTTGTTCTTATCTCAGAGAAAAGCTTAACTCCAAGTCTTCCAGAGTCGCGGTCAGAGCTGATTCAAAAGACCGCCGCCATTCGCCAGTTTCTGTGTTTACTAGAAGCACGCAAATGCAACTCGGCCGTCGTCATTATGGCCCCGCCCGCCGACTCTATACACGATGTGATTGGGCCGTCCAGATTTTGAGGAACACAGCTCAGAATGGTATTGAGAGTTCCTAGACGACACTTGCGGGCAAATTAAATTTGCTGCCGCTAGGGTGCGATTAGATTTCTAGGCTACATTTATACTGCATTCCAATAACATTAAGGCATCTGACAGGGCTGGGTGTCAATGCACATTTCTCAATTTGCTTCAGTTCCGATTCACAGGCTCCTGACTGATTCACTTCAGGTTCATTTGGATGTATTGCGGTAGACATCTATTTTAGTTACACATCAAAGAAACTGTCTCTTACAACTGACTCAATCAGAAAATTCAAGTTTCCCAAACAGTACAGATTGACCACATTATGGTCAGACAATCCTAGCAACGGCAGAGGAAGAGAAAGCTTGAAAACTGCCACATGAAAAGCTGGAAAATAGTCTGAAATGACATTTAGGACATCTACGGGACTGGGCACAAATCCGATTCGAGTGTGTGATTTGGGACATGTGTGGAAGAAAAACCAATAACATGGCAATTCAGTCAGTGTAAATGCACCTTTATAGTATTATTAGCAGTGCTAACAAACAACAGATGCTTAAATTATTTGGTATGTGACGGTTTACTGGATTTTCAAAGTATTATAAATGGAGTGCCTAGACTTTATAGCTTTTTACAAAGTCCTACAAGTTGGCGTCTATCATCTTAAAGTGGGTTAAAGGAGACTGATGTAGGATCAGTGTGTAAGTGCCCTGGGCATTGTGCCATTCACCTGGCATGGCCCCCTCTAAAAGAGTGGTCACAACAGAGAGCTGCTGTCTCTCTGTGCACTGCACCCAATCAAGGCAGGCTGCCAGGATGGAGACGGCTGTCGACCCAGCCTTCACTTACGGCTCTCACCGAGGTCAATGCCTGACCCCAAAGTATGGAGAAAGAGAGAGGGAGGGAGAGAGAGAGAGAGAGATCTGATAATTGTCATCTCCATCACACTGGAGCACACCGATATTCAGGAGTATCTCTGCATCACTGATTAACATGCAGTGCCATGAAAAAACAAAAAAACAAAACACATTTTAGCCAAGATGTTAGCTTGTGAATTGTAATATGATTTTAAAAAAGATGCTATGCAATAATATACCGAAAACTAACTGCCAACACAATTTTCTATTGTGTTTTCTTATGTGACAGCACACAAATAGAATTACAGCACAATTCAGAATTGTCATGTATTAATCACTTTTTTGATGTTCAGTGTTTGAACAGCTTGTAAAAAACATTTTTTTTTTAAACTTGCCTGAGTTTTATTTTAAGTTACCGGGGTGCGTGAAGTTCTAGATGTTCGGAATGTGTTCTGTACTGCTTATGTTTTCATATTAAAACAACATTTCAATAAGCAAAATAAAACAAGGTGAATACAGTGAAATCAAGTGGTGTGATTACTGACTGGTTGCTCATATGACTAAAAAAGTGTAAAATGCAAAGATAAACATTCAGAACACAATTATGGTGGTAAATGTTTTTTTTAAATGGAGCGATTCCAAGAGGGTTCATGCAACATCGGTGCTCGGGCCCTCAACATGCTGGAAAACAAGGATATGTGGGAGGGGTTGTTGGTCCCCTCATTGTAAAAATAAAATCCTATATGAAACGCTGCTGAAGAGACTCCTGCCAAATCGCTTCTCTACACAGTGTGGGAGGCTGGTGGCTTTTGTTTGCAAATGTAATTTTTGGGAGCGTAATTACCCTGATTTGCATATTAATGCACTTATTTAACAATGATTATTTGTCCTTCGAGTCAATGGCACCTGCAAAGCCTCCAAAACCATTTTACAATCCTACTTGTTTTGTGACTAAATATTGCATTTTTTTTATTATAATGATGACAAGTTCTTGGCCTTGGGCCCACAAGTGGCTCAGTGAGCAGACAGCTGTGAAACATGATGCTAAGGAAGGTTGAGCATAACTCACATTTAGTCGGCCGCTCCAGTTTCCGTCTCCCTCGTTTCTTGCGAGGCAGAGTTGGCAGTTTCTCCTCTTCGTACGTCTCGGAGTCCTGGCTGGCAACAAATCCGTTCTCCAGGGATGGGCTCAGGCTTGAATCAGAGACAGACTCAGCCCGACAGCCCGACTGCCGTGGGAGTCCGTTTTCCGTAGCATACTTGTCCAGCTTGGGGTGGCGACCTTCACACGATTTGTTCTCATGCCTCTTAACATCTCCATTCTGAGACTGCAAAGACGATTGGAGCTCCACCCCTTTGTGCTGCTTAGTCACGCCCACCAGCTGATTCATTGGCCCGTAACACTCCACCTGCAGCAGAAAAATACATAATCGGATTGGACTGTCATGCATCGCTAACCTATTATAAATCAGAAGCTCTGATAAACAATAGCAGCTCCCTACGGTACAATGGATTCAATATTTTAATTATATTTGCCCTCTAGCACACAACAAACCAAATTGACCAAAAACATGATTAAACATGACAATTTCATGATTACAGCTTCATTACTGTATCAAAGTCCACCTGCAAAAACAAGTTTAATAACCAGAACCAGAACAGTCACTTAAACAGGTTCATATAAAAACTATATTATATATATATATATATATATATATATATATATATATATATATATATATATATATATATATATATATATATATATATATATATATATATATATTACATATGTACCAGAGGAGGAAAATAAATAAACTCTATTTCAACTCATTTTCAACTCTATTATTATTTTTAATTAAAGTACCATTTTTTAATGTGTATCTTTAACTGCACAAAGTCAAATACTGGTAGTCAGATATTATTGAGCAACCACTCTGGCATATCAAGAAACTAGCAATTCATTTGGCCTGAGCGGATGCATTAAAAGCATCATTTGTTTATGAATCAGACCACACTGTTTGCTCTGTATGTTTACTTTTGCATGAAGCCTGTGAAGACGATGCATTTGAAAGGTGCGTTTATGTGGTAGCGGAATGTGCATGTGCACATGACATATAAGAGCTGTTGGCTCATCTCACTTCCTTGTCAATCCTGTTCTATCCTGTAAATAAAGGCAAAAAGGCCCAAAATAAAATAAATACTTTGAAATGGTTATGAATCACAGAACACAAATTAAAGAGTAAGACCCAATTTGCAGTAAAAAGTCAAATCTTTCATTTGCAGTCTAGACATCTTTCATCTGCTCTATATAAGGCCATTTCCGATGTCCTTGCCTTGACATCTAAACTACCTATCTGAACCATCTAATCTAATCTGAAACAAAGACGACGCGGAAGCTCTCTTCCTACACATTAAGTGTAATGGGACTACACTGTTTCTATGCATCTGTCTACAAAGGAACACAAAACAGGACGATAACAATCTAGTTCTACAATTACTGCAGCATAGGCATAGAGAGCAGAGAATTAAAGCTTCATAAACAACACAATTATCATAAAAGCAGCTCATAAGATGCCAGATTTCATGTCCTCAGAAGCCTTTGCTTTGTGTGTCTTCATGAGAAGAAATTGTGTCTCATTGTGTCTCAAAAATGAATCATTGTTTTGAGTCAGATCTTTTCAATTAATCAGATTATCAGTTTCATAAAACCGTCCAGTTATATCTTTTAATATTAGTTTTAGTAATTTTGATATGTGCTTTTGTCAATTTGTAAAATATTTCTACTTCAAATTATTTTAGCTGAAAGGTAGTTTTAATTTTTTAGTTGTAGTATTATTTAACAATAGCACTCATGATTCACTCACAGAGAAAAAAAAGTGTCAAAATAACTTTAAGAGTGCAACAGCTTGTCTCTGGGACAGTAACTTTAAAAGGACTTATTTGTACCTTCTTTTTTACCACAAAAAGGCTCATAGCAGTACCTTAAGGTATGCATTTGTACTCTAAGGTACTAATATTAGGAGTAAAAAAGGAACAAAAAGGGTGCTGCCCCAGTGACAAGCTGTTGTACCCATAAAGGTACAATTTTGACATCTTTTTTCTCTGCGTGTGAGTCAATCATAAGTGCTATTGACTCATTTGTTTCTCACTGACTCAATGCTCTGGTCACAACAGTTAAAGCTCACTTGAGAGACAGATTTAGTAATGACTTTAGTTTGTTCCTCACATAAATCTATCGTATAACTTCAAAAGACTTGGAATACAGCACACAATTCATTTAAACCATTTTTATGGGACTAAGCTTCATTCCGCATTCACTGTAATTGCATTGAAAAGTACGACCAGCACATTGGTAAAAAAGTCTGCTTTGTATTTGACAGAAAAAAAACTTTTGTTATATGATAAAAACTTGTGCAAGTGACATTTCAGAGTCATTTTGTGCACATCCCAGACACAAGATTTGGACGGTAAGATCAGTGTGTAAGTCTATTATGCTCATAGAGGCTGCACTTAATTAATCAAAATACTGTTAATATATTTTGAAATGCAATTTATTCCTGTGATGACAAGTTAGCAATTACTCCAGTCTTCAGTCTCACATGGTCCTGGGGAAATCATTCTAATTGGTGCTCGAGAAACATTTCTTATTAGTATGTTGAAAACAGTTGTGCTGCTTAAAGGTTGTCTGGCTATCACCAGACCAAGCTCAATTTAAAATTGAACATTGGTCTGGGAAGTCTGCTCTGTATTTTTTACTGCACAATGGGCGTAATCAACTGGCATTATTCAAATGACTCTGTACGCAATTGGATAGTCATTCAACCAATCAGACCACAAGAGGCGTGATTAACAGGCAACGACCCAACGTTTCTCTATCTGTCATTGTGAAACCCGCCCATAGCATGCCAGGTGGATAAGCCAGTCTGTGGTTGGTTGCCGCAAAAGTGTAACAAAGCAGTAGAAATGAATGTACAGGTTTACAGACCGAGTTGCCGGGTGACATCAAATCGCCGGCAGATCAGGCTGGGTTTACCCAGTCTAGCTTGAAGGGATAGTTCACCCAAAAATGAAAATTCTGTCATCATTTACTCACCCTCATGTTGTTCCAAACCTGTATGAGTTTCTCTGTTCTGCTGAACACAAAATAAGGTATTTGGAAAAATGTTTGCAACCAAGCAGATAAAGCAACCATTCACTAATAGTAGGGGAAAAATACTATGGTAGTGAATGGTTGCGTTATCTGCTTTGTTACAAACATCCTTCCAAATATCTTCTTATTTGTGTTTTTGGGTGAACTATCCCTTTAATATTTTTATGGAAACTATGATGCATTTTGTAGGATACTTCAAAGAAATTTTTTTTCTAAAATCTTTTGTAATATTATAAATTGTCTCTTTTGATCAATTGAATGTGTCCTTGCTGATTTTTTTTAACCTTACTTTTATCTTTCCTAAGCTTTAAAGAAAGGTAGTGTATGTATAGATAAATATGCTGTCAAGTCACTTTAACCTTCACAAAGGCCCTGTGCTGTATGTCTATGTCTACTGTAAAGCAAGTCATTAATCTATAACCTTGACATACATCACTCATCAGCTCCACCACCTGCTTACCATGTGCGCGGGAAGCCAGAGTGACACGAGAGGCTGGCGATACAGAGACAAACAGACTGGGAGCCCATGGTGAGCTGAACCGCCAATCTGATGGTGGCATTTCTTTTTAGCGGAACAGCTGCCGCTTTGCCTCACTGCCTCGGATGTCAAAGCCATTCTCACGAAAGAGAGAACAGTGATCTGACACAACACAACCGTTACTCTACTCTAATGAAAGGAAAGACAGAATCTCCTGAAACAGCTGCTGGATTGTTGGATCTCAATCAGGAGTGATTGTGTCACTGTCTTGTGTCATGTGAAGGATGACAGAAGAATTAAAAACAGTCAAGTTGTTCAACATCATACCTTTGATGTTCTAACTTGTCGTAGCAAGACTCTGGGTGACTTTAGAAAACTTCATTAACAGCAGGATTCACTAACAGCGGCGTGCCGCCCACAAATGCTGGATTCTGAGTTCCTACTTTCTTACTGTATATTTTTCCTATGCTTCGTTTTTCATTGGACATTACAGAGGGGAGGTGGTATGGGAGGAATGTTATTCGTGCGTCTGAGGGGAGTCAGTTGGTGCTGTGAGAAAAACATTTTGAAGACCCCCGAAGTCTCTATAAAAAGAAAGCAGGGGTGTCTGTATTACATATGATGTATTAATGAAACACAAATTGTGGCTCATTGATAAAAGTCCATTGGCATCACTATTACTATTACACACAGTTAGATTAAAATGAGAGTTAAATACAACAGACATGAATGATACCTCGAAACTTGAGGCTCACTTTTTTTTAAAGTGATTTATGGACTGATTTCTGGACTTATGATTCTTGCCTGATGGAAAGGGGGAAAAATTCCATAGCCATTTAGGGAGGGACCCGAATCATTCTAGAGACCAAAATATCATCAAGAGGCTCTTGGGATAAAAAGCAGTCCAGACAAAAAAACAAAACAAAAAAAACAGTCAGTGAGAAACAAATCTGTCTGAGATATTCTTTCATGAACTGTTATTTAATGTAAATGTGTACCAAATTAATATTTGCACTCTAGCAATCATGACTGAATGGGAAAAATAGTGCACAATAAAATGATGAGCTAATTAGGCTATCATTGTATCATTATGTTTCATTTACATCCGGTTTAACAATATATTTTGTGATAATTTTTTTAGAACACTATTATTAACTGACCAAAAAATATGCAGTGAATATGTACTGTATCTTTAATTACACATTGTAATATGAACAACCAGTCAGCAGACTGATGTATGTAGGTAAAGCTCAAAAACCTGAAGAATACAATTTGGTTTCGGGTTAATTTCATTCAAATTAGTCATAAATTAAAAACGTCTGTTTTGTTATCTTTTTTACTAACTCATAAAAATAAAAAAAAGCGGATTAATGTGATTCTTTTTTTTTCTTTCTTTTTTTGTGAATTGGGCATTGCAACTTTTTCTTCCACTGAGATGATGTCTAACAAACCGCATATGGACACACACACATCTTCTTTTAGGTCCGACAGAAGAAAATCAGTTGTGCGTGTTTGGAACGACTTAAGTGAAGATAGAACTGAAATTTTTGGGTGAACTGTCCCTTTAAGAACACCATAGCAACACCTTAGCAACCACTCCGAATACCCTAGCAACCACATTGCAAAGTCCTGGCAACCACCTACCTCACCAAGCATTGCGGTGGCACGTTTTGCATGAGAAACTTACATTACAAATTACAAAAAAAAAATCTAGCCCTTATGTCCAATTGATTACGACTTAAGTGAAGACAGAACTTTCATTTTTGGGTGAACTTTCCCTTTAAGAGCACCATAGCAACACCTTAGCAACCACTCAGAATACCCTAGCAACCACATTGCAAAGTCCTGGAAACCACCTACCTCACCAAGCATTTTGGTGGCATGTTTTGCATGAGCAACTTACATTACAAATTACAAAAAAATCTAGCCCTTATGTCCAATTGATTACAAAAAAGCCAGGAAAACCGTGAAACAATGGCACTGGCTGCAGTCCAGTGATCAAAACAATGCGGTATGCTTTGATATTAGCACCTTCCTTATGTGACCTAGAAACAATCCCCCTCATGTGTATCTGCTGAGCAGAAGTTTGGAAATGCGGATGGGGCAGCATGGAGGGGCGATGTTTTTAAAGTCAGAGCTCTTCCCTGTCTAAAAATATAACTGTGGAAAAGATTGAAAAATTATAGTCAGTTTTCTAAGTTCTGGTCATCACTCTTGATAAGTCACTTAGAGCTTCGTCTTCCTCAGGTGGCTTCACTATTCCAAAGGCATTTCAGCAAGATAGTCAAACATAGAGTGCAAATAAAGTTCCACACATCAGCAGTGAGCACCTCTATGAGAGATGACTCAAACATTATTCTATCTGTCATCACATGGCTTACATTTCACAGAGTAAGACATCACTCTCCTTGCAGGACCGCAATTATCTGTTGAAGGAACGAGATAGGAGGATAATACAATCACAAAGTCCTTAGGGGAAGGCAGGAAAGGATGTGGGGCAACTGTACATCCACATGCCCTGACATGCCCTCACTGGATTAATTATGCAAGAGTGCAGATTATTTTCAAAAACAGGAATACTGGCTCCGGAGAAGCTGGGGGTTGGGGGGCATTTACCTAGGGACTGAAAAAAAAGAAAAAGAACTGACTTACTCCAAGCATTCATTCCCCAATTTTCACAGTGTCTAGGACAAAGGTTTCATGACTTCTCCTTAAGACCCAATGAGTAGGCTAAACTGTGAGAGTTTAGTGAAGTACCGGGAACCGGGACAACATTTCCCAATTGGTTCCTTCCCTAACGATGGCCCTGAGTGGTTTGTCAGGAAGGTGCAAAACAGGCAAGAGCACAAACATTTATGTCCACAATACAATGTGTGATTTTCTTTACAAAAAAACCCAGCGTACAGCGATTCATATCAGACTGTATGATGATCAATTGTAGCCGAGACAATTAGCCACAAATCAGCAATGACAAAGCCGGTCGCACACTGTACGGAAAACAGCGAGAGCATCATTATGTACATCATTCTGACATCTAGCCACGATTGAAAAGCGATTCAGCTGGTCACAAACCGTACGAAAAGCACCAGACCCATCATTCTGTACTTGCCTTCTCAAGTTCAAACCCCACTTTGAATCTAAGGCCCTGTTTACACCTGGTATAAAGATGCGTTTTGTGGGATCACAAATGGACGACTCTAAAAAAGAGGTGTAAACGGGGTGTAAATCATTTTGAGCTTGTCTACTTTTGACCACTTAGTAGTCGAAAACACATTCGACCGGATTGCTTTTGTAGTGTACAACGCTCATATGGTCGAATGCATTCGAACAGGAGGAAAAGAATGCTTTTTAACACGTGCACACCGCATCATGCGTTGTCTTGCGGTTGTCAGAGCAGAAGTGAAAGCTCATGCTCTCCATGTTTTCCCGTCATCTCTTGGTTCGTTCATTATTATTCGTTTATTTTTGTCCATTAGATCGAAAGATGTGAAAAACCCATTCATTTACCTGCCAATAGACCCTCCCCTCAATGAAAATCAGGACAGAAGTGGTTGAAAGTGGGCAAAAGAGACGGATTAAAATACCAGGTAAATGGGTACGTGTCTCCCTCGTCCACTTCTTCCGATCGACCAAGTCGCATCTTAATACCAGAGCCAAAAATAACCATACAGGTGAAAGTTCACCTTGAGAATGTGTCGATAAGTTTGAAGTTTGGTGTTTAAAAACAGTGCAAACAGAGAGAAAAAGAGCAATCTATATTGTAATTGGGGCTGTCAAAATTAACACGTTAATGCAAATTAATTTTAACGGCCCTCATTTTATTAATGCGCGATTACCGCAGCGAACATTTTCTGTTTGATCCATGGCCTAGCCCATATTTGGAGACATCCAGATAAGCCATAGACCTAAAGGATGCAGCAGCAAACATCAATAGGGAAAGAAAAGGGTTAACATTAACATTACTATTCTGAAACAAGGGCAGTTATAGCCAACATAAGCTACCATATTTTCTGTTTAACTTTTATTAGAGTTCCAGGTCGAAAGAAAAGTGCATTTTTACACTGAGCACATTCTCTGCAGTCCGAGCGCGATGCGTGAATACACTGCAAGCTCACTCTCGCTCATGTCCGAGGTAAATCATTAACACCATCACCACTTACACTACATGTGTTTTATTGAACTAGATTACAATCGGCTAAAACGAATACGCAGGTTTCTTTTCTGAACAATAGCGCTCCCAAGTCCGTGTTTCTCACACTGTTCAAGTGAATCGCGGCACAGTTAGGCACACACACACACACACAAAATACCGGCAGTTCAATAGTGCGCAGCTCTTAAAGGGGCCACACTATATTCCTACTCGTTACAACCTCCTCCAGGTATGGTGTGATACTGGTGCGCTCCCAGGTCCACATGACAGCTTTCACATTACCAATTTTTCATACGAACTGTGCCCTATTCTAAACTTAACTGCCAGTGTAAAAACTCCCTTTATTTATATTCTTAAAATGAGAGAAATCACTGCTTATTCAGAATTTTTAAGCTTAGGTTAACAAGTTCTTTGCAAAAAATCTATGACCTTTGATGCATGTCTAGTCTTCATGCTTTGCTGAGTATGGTTTCACTAATCTTTTTGCTTTATCTTTTTCACTATCTATTTGCATAAAGCATGCATATTTGTCCATACCCATGTTGATTAGAGTATTAAATACTTGAAACATTAATTTAAGATACATTTAGAACTGTTAAAAATGTGCGATTAAGTTGCGATTAATCGCGAGTTAACTCATGACAATATGTGATTAATCACGATTAAAAAAAATGATTTATTGACAGCCCTAATTGTAATATTTCTGTATATGTTACATAGACTTTATACAAGCCACGAAAAGGTAAACATATTACTAAAAAATGCACAATTAGCAATCTTCCAGCCTAAGGTTAAGCCTAAGTTAGAACAATTATTTGGGACAAATTATTTGTGAATGGCAAAAAAAATAACATGACATTTTTACAAATCTGTTTCGAGCTAAATTTATTTGTGGTGTAAAAAAAACTATTTGCATTTCTGGAATTCAGCCTGACCACTCTGATCAGCTTTTACAAGGTTCAATTGACTTTCTCACACCACGTATAGGATACATGCTAAAAGTCACTGCAGAAACAAGGTTGTGTTGTTACAAAGTGCCTGATGAGCAGAAAATGACAATATAACATTTTAAGTGCGGAATGGGACACAAACCTCAAACAGTTACGATACATAATGTGGACAGTTAATCATTTGATCAGATTCCAATTGGAAACAAATAATCAGCACTGAGAGTATGAACTCTATGTGAGTGGTGGCAGAATTTTGAACAGTCGTTTCATACGTACACCGAGTGTTCAAAATTCAACAGTCCTATTGAGTCATTGCACAGACTATTCATTCACACTAAGTGAACATGTCACACTCTATTGCCTCAAAATCTATTGCCTTCTGACAACAGAAATCATTTATGATCATAGAAATAAGTCTCAGACAACAAAATCATGGCTAAAACGGATTTTAGTGCAATGCTATGTGGTTGTAAATGCACAAGTGAAGTATTTTTGATCCCTAGAATTGGCTCGGGTCTATTGTCTATAGGATTGTTTATCTGTTTGGTTGTCCGCCGGGTGCAAATCACAAGTTTGATCAATTTCAAACTATTTGTCAGGTGCCCCATGTCAATACCCGCAACCACATGTTTGCCTGTTTACCTGTTCCCAACCACTAGAGCCTGGTGGATAATCAAAAACAAACCGATTCCCATGGGAAGTTGGGTGTTTTGTGGTTTGGTTGAGTGTTGAGAGCTCAGTCTCTAGGATACTCACGGGGAGGTGCTTGCGTTTGCGGCCAGGCCGTCCAACCTTGCGGACAGGAGTACAGAGCGAAGGCATCTCGTCAATAATCATGCTGTCCATTCTAGAGCTCTCATTCTAAACAGATAGAAACACACAGCATTAACCATTACTGCTCAACCAAACCCTTTACTCCCTCAAAATCAAGCTCTCTGGCATTAAGTTAGGTGTGACCATGCACCATCCAGGTTATGAACGATTATAACGTGGATTTGAGACTCATCACTGACCGATCTATTGTTCAGACTGAATACTTTGATATTCGTCCATTTTTAAATTACTGGCAAACTTTCATTTTAATTTAATACAAATAAATTTGTTTAATTCCAAAACTTTTCAAAATACACACAAAAAAAAGCTGTCTAAATTCCACCATTTTTTAATAGAGATACACAATATACTGAAATAATTTTGGTCAACTTTGACTTTTTTTATATTTATATAAAAAAATACAGTAATAGTAATTTTATTATCAAAGTTGAAAATACTTGTCCTGCTATACGTTCTTTGATGACAAGAAAGTTCATAAGAATTTTATTTGAAATAGAATTTTTGCATCCTTTGCTAAATAAAAAAAAGTTAATACCCAAAACTTTTGAATGCGATTCTTACATTTAGATTACCTTCACATTCATCTAACACTCGCTTTTATTTAATCTTTAGAAATGCTAATATTTCAGTAACACTGTTAAATGTAATCTAATATATCTCAAAATAAATTGTTATACTGTAAATTATATTGTAATGCTTAAATTTACTTTAAAACAACTGATATTAGCAAAATATTTTGTGATTTATTTTTTATGTATTTAACCATAACATGAAAATAGTTATCAGAATCCACCAGGATTTTAATATCAGTTAATCCTCTTTGTATTCTTTAACCTTTACACACCAAAATATGGCAGTACACACTATTACATTTTTTTAAATGTCATACTGCATCTTTCGTTTTCACAACAAGGTTATTTAGATAATGAGAAAAGCTAGCTTTTGAATGGCATCTTCTTTTCATCCGAGATAAAGTGAGGGGTGTTACAGCCGTGGAGAGATTGCAAACTCTCTGGGCTCTGTCTTGACAAAGTTACAAAGACATTCGGTGGTTCATTCTCTGCCCTCATTCACTTTCTCTTTGTTTAACACAACCGTGTCTTCCCTCCTTAACAATAGCCACTCTTCATCCAGCCAAGCACCCTAGGGTGGACGGGAGAGAAAAGATGATCCTAATGTAGCTGCAGCTCCAGGACTGGACTGAATGAAACCACCGGCTCTAAATCAGAATGCTAATGAGGATGCTGTCCCTTTCTGCCATGACTACTGAGATGTCCAGCATGGCCGAAAGATGGCGGGACTCACCACTGGAATTTTTTATCATTAGTGCATAACGAAGCCGGTATGAAGGTAAACAAGCAGAGTAGGAATAGCATCTTGAGTTTCAAAATAAACATACAAAGATGGCAAGATGTGTTAGATCGCGATTAATTGCATCTATTTGTATATAATAATGCGTATGTACAGTATATATTAGGGATGCCACAAATATAACATTGAACCGTTCGGTACGCCATTCACGGTTCAATGCGCGCTGGTGAATTGCGTTTTTTCCGGTTTTGCATTTAATTAATTATTTCCATTTTTCTCCGTTTGAAATATTTCTCTCAGTTTATTTCGGCTCTTTTTGAGTGTGCCTATGAGTCTACGCGCTGATATGAGCAAATATCCAATCATATGCACTAAAGTTAAAGGGTGTTTACCCACGTTTTAAAGCCTTACTTAATTCTTAAGTTTTGCATTGAGCGCGCACACTAAGCATCTGTCAAACACGCGATTACTGGACAGTCTTACTGGGCTAATACTGTCAAATACGCACAAGGTTCACATGTATAAACACAGCCAGTTGCCTAAAGTGAAAGTAAAATCGTGTGCGTCTATATATGAGATGTGACCAGGTCTTCAATTGACCGCAGCGCAGCCTAGTGAACACGCTGTCCTTAAAGGGAGAGTTCAAAAGACCTTTAATACAGCAGCTTTTAATCAATGTTGTATATTGAGGAATATGTAGTTTTAATTTTAGATTACATTTATTCATTCAAATTCATACTTAAATGCTACTGTACATCACTGAGCTGCCACTGTAAATCTTTATATATATTTATTTTATATTATACATTACACTAGGAATGTGTACAAGGGTTTTTTAAAGTAAAGTTTTAAGTTTAAGTAAGGGTTTTCAAGTCTTTTAAGTAAAATAAAGAAAGCGTATTGCAATAAAAACATTTTCTCCATAACTGTTGCCTAAGAATAGAATAGCAAAAAACCGAACCGAAAAACTGTAGTTAATATATATATACCAACTTTTTATGTTAGATGCAATTAATCACGATTCATTCATTAATTTAAAAGCACTTATTACTATATATACACTCACTTAAAGGATTATTAGGAACACCATACTAATACTGTGTTTGACCCCCTTATGCCTTCAGAACTGCCTAAATTCTAGGTGGCATTGATTCAACAAGGTGCTGAAAGCATTCTTTAGAAACATTGGCCCATATTGATAGGATAGCATCTTGCAGTTGATGGAGATTTGTGGGATGCACATCCAGGGCACCAAGCTCCAGTTCCACCACATCCCAAAGATCCTCTATTGGGTTGAGATCTGGTGACTGTGGGGGCCATTTTAGTACAGTGAACTCATTGTCATGTTCAAGAAACCAATTTGAAATGATTTGAGCTTTGTGACATGGTGCATTATCCTGCTGGAAGTAGCCATCAGAGGATGGGTACATAAAAGGATGGACATGGTCAGAAACAATGGTCAGGTAGGCCGTGGCATTTAAACGATGCCTAGTTGGCACTAAGGGGCCTAAATTGTGCCAATAAAACATCCCCCACACCATTACACCACCAGCCTGCACAGTGGTAACAAGGCATGATGGATCCATGTTCTCATTCTGTTTATGCCAGATTCTGACTCTACCATCTGAATGTCTCAACAGAAATCGAGCCCATTCTCCTCTGACCACTAGCATCAACAAGGCATTTTCGCCCACAGGACTGCCGCATACTGATGCTTTTCCCTTTTCACACCATTCTTTGTAAACCATAGAAATGGCTGTGCGTGAAAATCCCAGTAACTGAGCAGATTGTGAAATACTCAGACCGGCCCGTCTGGCACCAACAACTATGCCATGCTCAAAATTGCTTACATCACCTTTCTTTCCCATTCTGACATTCAGTTTGGAGTTCAGGATATTGTCTTGACCAGGACCACACCCCTAAATGCATTGAACCAACTGCCATGTTGATTAGCTAATCGCATTAATGAGAAATTGAAAAAGTGTTCCTAATAATCCTTTAGGTGAGTATATATATATATATATATATATATATATATATATATATATATATATATATATATATATATATATATATATATATATATATTTGTCTATTTCCTTCAAGTTCTGGAGAGTACTGCTCTTTTAACATACTGGTTTTCCTGTGAATGTCTCCCAACTTATTTTATGACTAAGAAACCCTTCTAGCCTCACACAACCTTCTCATTACAATATACAGATATACAAATAAACGAACAAACGGTTTAAACAAACAAAAACAAAAGGTGTGCACGGAAATCGACATTGCCTTGTGTGAACTCAGTAACACCGCCTACATCTTTGCTCTATTTCTGTCGGCAGCCGGTTATTTAAGGCAAGCACTGTTGCCTGGCAACAGGACTACGAGCGTAGCGCGGGTCCATGGGTGCAGGGGCGGGGGGAAATGAATTCCCTGTAAGTCAGGCATACGGCCGCCTCTCCTACACAAGCCAACACCCACCTCACTAAACACTCATACGAAACTGAGCAGACACTATCTCTCTTAATAATTCACTCATGTTTACTAATTATGTTCACTGAAGCCTCTGTCTACACTGTCACCTGATAGCCCCACGGTGGAAATTAATCATGTCAAATTATAATGATATATTGAATGAAATATTGTATGATATTGATGGATTTGAGTAGAGAGTTAAAGGGATAGTTCACCCAGTAAATGTATTCTGTGGAAGAAGATATTTTGATAAATGTGACCCTTGAGGTTCAATTTTTTTATTTATTGAGATTTAAACATCATCTGAAAGCTGAATAAATAAGCTTTCCATTGATGTATGGTTGTTAGGATATGACAATATTTGGTCAAGATACAACTGTTTGGAAATCTGGAATCTGAGGATGCAAAAATCAAAATATTGAGAGTCATTAGCACTGCATATTACCACTAATAATACGTTCGTTTTTTAATATATATTTACGGTAGGAAATGTACAAAATATCTTCATGGAGCATGAGCTTTACTTAATATCCTAATGATTTTTGGCATAAAAGAAAAAAGTCAAATTTTGACCCAATAAACTGTGTATTTATTTGGCTATTGCCACAAATATATCGGTGCGACTTATGACTGGTTTTGTAACCCAGGGTCATAAATGTGCATACAATAGAACTGGCCCCAAAACTCTCTGTTCTGTTCTTTAAAATCCCCCCAAAACAACTCATACAAGTTTTCCTTAATTTTGACAAGAAACGTTAAAAATGGAAAAATAACATGAGAAATGATGAGAGGAATATGCGTTCCTTCTGAAAAAACGGATGTTTTTACATCAAATCCATCTAGTATAGAGTGACGCATTCCACATTTTGCAATTTCTCTATGGGGTTTTACCTGTGACTCCATGAACAGAGGCGTACACACTATTATTAAAATGGTTCAAAAATTTGCCTTTTTCCTCTATTTGGACAATAGCAATTATACTTTAAGAGATTTGTTTTGGTTGGCCGCATTAAGAAGGAAACAAATTATAGTTGGTCGCGTAAAAACAGCAGCTTTAAGACTAAGCTGTAGCAGCTGTCAACTCAGCTTCATCGGCAGTCAAATTAAACAAAGGAACAAACACACAAATTGTAAGAAGTTCAGCTAATCTACTGCGACTACTGGCCAAATGTTATACTGCGTTCACGCTATGACCTAATTACCATAATTACTAGATGACAAAGTAGAAATTTCTCAGAGCTGTTCACATCCTCGGAATGATGCGTTTCTATAGCAACACTAGACAAAACAAGTAAAAGTCGTTACGCAAACACATTAATAATCGTATTTGTTTAGCGTGATAGATATTATCTAGCTGGATTACACTGTATTGTATGTCTTTTGTTTATTTTAGATTATTCTAGCATTATTAAGACATTAACAATAGTCTATTATATGAATTATTAAACAAAAGTATTATGAAATGACTGCTTAACAACATTTTACTGCTGAAGCCCCAGTAAAATCCCCAGTTACTACAAATCAGTAGTGATATCAAAACGATTCATCGCGATTTATTGCATTTACTTTTATGTTAATTAATTGTTAATTAATTATGTTATTAACTGTTTAATAGCACTAGCTGGAAGCTAGTCAGAAAATTAATTAATTCCAACAAACATTGAATAGAATTGTATACCACTTCATTAAAATTAATGAATATTTATTAGGCGACATAAGGATTCTATGCTGCATGAAGAGTTATAACGTAACTTTTTTAATAATTCCAATGACCCTGGTCATCAGTAAGATGCATAATAGTAACATTTTCTAAACATTTTGGTTTCATTGTTTTTCTTTAGAGCTAAATACCATTTACAAAAATCTAGTTTTTGAATAGCATACGCAAAAGACACTTCAAGTGACAGATATGGTAAATAGCCTTATTTGAGTCAGTCCACAGCAGGCCAATCATAAAAATGTCAAAGGACTCATTAACCTCTTACCATTTGATTTCCGTTCGTGTCACAGTTGAAGTCGGAGCTCTTGAATACAGTGGCGGTGGTGACTGTGTTGGACGGCATCTCCAAATGAGTGACTGTTGAATACAATGCAAAAGTTGGAAAAAAAAGGTCAAAATTAAAAATAAAATTAAAAATTAAAAAAATCTTTTTTAGGATCCCCAGTGAAAACTAACACCATAATCAGAAGAAACAGCTCTCAAATATAAAAGTCAAAATTAAAAAACATTCGGAATCAGATTAATACAATCAGTATGATATCCCTCGTTCCACACTAAAAGGTTGCTCTCAAATAAGTGAGATGAGGTGCTTTTAAATGTATATTGCTTAATGACTTAATGTCTGTAATGAGTCACATGAATACATGTATGCAAATAATTGGGAATAAGACATTATTAATTATAAGAGAAGGAGAGATCAACCTTAATTTAATTTAATTCTTCAGTCTAAACACCAGAAAATTGTGTATTGTTGCTCGCATTCACAATGTATGCATTCTCCTACTGCTACACGAAAACCCTTCTCGGGGGTGAAATATGAACTGTATGGTATTTCCTATTTTCTTCCTCAGAGCAGTTTTAAAGGCATATGTACATTATATTCTTCACTGACATATATGTGTGCTTCAAAGTGCTTTCTGTGCAAGTAGGACACCAAAGTCCCATGAAATTAGATTTAGAGGTCAATAAATTAGGCGAATCTATCGTTAAAGAAATAGTTCACCAAAAATGTAAAACTATGTCTTCTGAATTCTTTACTTACTGTAATGTCGTTCCATACTTGTATAAAATCCTTTCTTCCAGAGGAAAACAAAAGAAGAAATATAGCGGAATGGTCATGCTGCTCTTTTCCAGACAATGAAAGTAAATAGTGACCAGCGGCGGTGAAGATCCAAAAATAAAAAGAAGCATCATAAAAGTCATTCATATGGCTTGTGTATTATATTTTGTAGAGCATTATATTTTCAATGTTCTGAAATCATTTGATAACTTTCTTTTTTGAAACAGGCCAAAATCTAAGTTGTTGACTGAATGATGCCAAACAACGTTGGATTTTCTTGAATATCAGTACAAATGAGACTTGAAAGTTAGACAGTTTGTTCTTTATACAAATATAGCTTCAGAAGACTTGAAATATAGTAAAAGTTGCACTGGTCAGTCACCATTTATTGCATGACATGAGTGCGTGTAAATTAGTTTTTAATTATGGGTGAACTATTTCTTTAACTCTAACAAATCAATCACACTGTAAACCATACAGTAGTTTCTACAGTACTAACTGTAACTGGTATTTTGGCATAAACTCTGTTCTCCATTGTAAAATAATACACGGGCAATGTCTAAAGTCATTAATATTCTTTAAGTGGTAAGATGTGTCACAGGTACCCAATCACAATTGATCATGTGCTTGTCATAGTCTTAAAAATGCATAAAAAAGCTCTTTAAACCATCCGCCTGCTCGGATTATACGGCGTTTATAAATTACAGTAATTTCCAACAGGCCACGGCGGTTTAAAAATGAGAACCTCTCAAAAACCTAGGTGAGCTGCCTACCTAGACAGCACTTTTTGGGGATCTTATGCGTGTCTTTTTCTATTTTTGGTCAACATAAGCACGTACGGAACGGAATGATGGCCAAAAATGTTGTCTAGGTATAGGAAGCTCGTTAGGTTTTGAAACACAGCCATTGTTTAAAATCGAGCGGATTGACTAGGCGCTGCAAATGAACGCTCATCAAGTTCAAACTCATATCGCGGTGCATTAATCGCACATCTGTAGGACCAGGAAAAACCACTGGCCACATCGAGCCGCCCCCCCTCCGTGTCGCCCCAAAAAAACGGCTAGCTCCACGGCGGAGACTTGTTTCGATGGCGGCTTTTGCGTTTTAGACAAGCGGATCGCAGTGTTAATTACCCGCTTCGCCAAGTTCCAGGCCTGACCCCTTTTTGTTTTCGCTGACTCCTGATCCTCCTTCTGCTTCGCTCTCCCCGTCCTCCACCACCTCCCCAGCCGGCCAGCTCTCCTCCAGATGCTCCGCTCACACTGACTGCAGAGGCCAGCGCTCCGACAGCAGCTCCGCGCGGGTCCTAGAGACCGTTGGGTGTAGATTCTTATTATGACGTACAATGAAAATTCACCCCATCTACTTTCTAAATATTGTAGATCTTGTTGTGAACGATTCGTCCATGTATTCAAAATGTCATACCTGGATCTAGCAGTGAAAACAACATTGTTCTGGTGACATACATGCAGGACATCTCGAATCAATTAGTCTGCTAAACACTTTAATCCGAGTCTGCGATGTACAGTACTTCCGTCTCATTGCTACTTTAAGCTTACACAACAGCATAATACAGTTGACAGTTTTGTTTTAGAGTGCTTCTTTGTTCACAGTAACACACACACACAGTTCCGTTCTTGAAAACACACTTTTTCACATTTGAAAAAAAAGGCTGTGACTTATAGTCATCCGTCCATTCTACTTTTGTGTGCGTGAGTAGGCCTACCGAACATTCAGCTAATGCCATATTAGGAAAATATCTGGATTAAAATTCTAGAAAACATTGTGAAAATTAGACATGTTATTTTACCTTAAAGTTGACATGAAATGGAATTTAATAAAAAAAGTTTTGACCTTGTAATTTTTGTATACATTTTGGATAGGCCTTGGATTTTTGATTTTTTTCTCTTCTGATGAAATGACATGAAATCTCCAGTGATATTCCAGACTTCTCCGGTTATTTTATCCACTGAAACCCTGCCTTTTTTTTTTTTTACAATGGACTGCAAGCTCACATTCCGATCTGCCTCCAGACAATCATGGACAAAACCAAGTCTCAACTGTGTTACTTTTTTCCCTTCTTTCCAATAACTTTCACTTGGATGTTCATTGGAATATGGAAGAAAAGTCGCTACTTCCGTTTAATCAACTGACTTTTTCAGTCAATTAAAATGTCTTATGTCCACTTGTAGCTACACTGTACACAAAAAAATAGGCTATATTTTTTCAACGTTTATTGAAGTAGGCCTATACATTTTACAAGTAGCTACATTAAACAAGAAAACAGAGCCCTGCACAGGCCTCAAATCTAGGCCCTAGCGCGGCCCTAGCCCGGCTCATTTACACTTTCTAGTTTCTAGTTGTAAAAAGGCCATAACTCTAGCAGCTGTGCTGAAGAAACGAGCGCTGCTGCAGGCGCAGACTCTATAACCCTGTACGAGCCAAGTCTTCACAGTCGCGTAAGCTATTATGGTCTCATGTTGTTTCCACCAGCGCAGCACATAGAATTGTTCCTTTTAATTAATAAAACAAATATAAAACGAAGGAGAAGCCTAAAAAGGCTTAAAGCCCAGCCCGCGTTTTAGGTATGATGTGAAAATTGTCCCGAAGCCCGCCCTAGGGGCGTAAAAAAGTCAGTGCCCATCGGGCTCGGGCATAAAGCAGGGCTCTACAAGAAAATACTATTTCAAGGACCATTACATGACAAAAAAAATAAAAACAGAAAACTTTGTTTGTGTTTTGGCCATCCATTTACAGTGTTTTTTTTTTTTGGGGGGGGGGGGGGGTGAAATCTCACAGAAAACTGCTTTAATTGTAGCATACTCTTGCCCCTAATCACAGGGTCCTTTGACAACAGGTCTGAACACACACACACGCACACATTCATTGTCCTTTGAGTTTTTTTCATATACTTTACCCTTTAATAGTTTACAAAAAGACATAGGGGTGGACGTAAACCATTGCAATAAATGATTGTATACAGCAGCAAAACCCTAGAATGAAATAATTAAAGTGTTTGTGACTTCAACTGACAGTTTTGCTTTTTAAAAACAATAAAATCACAAGTTGCTGAAGAACTAAAACCTGATGGTGCAGATTTCGTTTTTGAAATGGTGTTTTGTCTAACATAGGAGGTCCTCCACTGGAGGCCCATCTGTAACATATAAATCCGCAATGATGCTTGAAATTGATTTCAAGCAGGGTTCCTTCCTCTTAAACCGTATTGTATTTCAACCATTTAAGGCACCCCGTTATTAGTTGCCCTCTCTGTGGACTGCTTCAGAAAATTCATAATCAATAAATTGTGGTTTAACACACACAAATACACAGAACAAAGACCTAAAGGACACACTACAGGTTGGCAAACAGTTTGGCACAACTTTTAAAGGCAGAACAATAGAACAATTTTTTTCCCAAAAATCACAGGTAAATAATAACTGCATTCCGACTAAGTCACATACTAAAACTCCTATCTAAGGGCTGACTTGCACATGTGCAGAATTTTTATTTTATACAGCACTTTATACAGTACATCTAGGCACACACCTACATCAGAAGATTGCATTCATATTTGTAGCAAATGTTGGAACATAATTGAACTTTCAAACTTGCCATCTGAGAATATTTCCTACGCTGTCATTCAAGCTGTATTGTTTCTAGTAAATTTAAACAATGACAGTAAATTCCCAACTATATTTTATGTTCCTTTCATTGAAACACAGAACAAGCATTATGATCATGTAAAAATCCACCTTGAAAGCAAATATATAAGATTTCACCCACTATAACAGAAGCGACACTTCCATTTCCAATGTAAAACATTGAATGAGACCTCACTGTTCATATTGTAGCCATTCAAAAGACCTCCTTATGCAGAATTACAAGCGTTTAAAAAAAGGATTGAATCATTACACCCACAGATCCTCATAAATGTCAAAGAATCTTAATATTCTACACCAAATCTCACTTTGCTCAATGGATTTATCTAATTTACCATTCAAAATGTTAGCAGTCACAAATAAAATGTTTTTTTTAAATAATGGTAATTATTATTTCTTATTTAAAACCAATCAAACATAAAAACAGAGCACAGGTATAATAAAATCACATACGTATAATAATTAGAGAAATGTAATTATTGAACCTGAATTCTTTCTGATTCAAGTACAGTAAGTCAAACTGTCTTCCTCACGACAATAAAGCTTTAGAGTCTAAGCATATCCTCTTTTTAACACTACGTTTCCACGCCCAAAGTGCAATATATGGAAATCATAATTATGAGATAAAAAGTCAACATTATGACATACAAATATGTCATATTTATGATTTTCTAAATAATAATTGTAAACATTGTATCTCCTAATTATAACATATATTGATTTATTTTAATGTCAATTGTGACTTTTGTCATAATTATGACACTTTATCTCATATTTGTGACTATAATTATAACTTTTCATGATTTCTTTTGACTTTATGGCTTCATAATCAACTTTTGACTTTAATATCATAATTCGTTTTTTTGTTATAAATACTTTTTCTTTTTCATCTCATAATTTATCTTATAATCGTGATTTATGTCATAATTTCAGCTTTTATGTCAAACCTTTGACTCTTTCATATTATAATTTAGTTTTGTTATAATTATGACATTTTAAGTGCATAATTTTTTGTTTATCTGTTTTGACTTTCTGTCATAATTTGACTTAACTCATAATTTCGACTTTTTATCTCATGATTAGGACATGTCATATTTTTGGCTTTAATGACTTTTATATTATAATTTTGTTTTGATGTTTTATATATATATATATATATATATAAATATATATATATATATATATATATATATATATATATATATATATATATATATATATATATATATATATATATATATAATTTTCTGAATTATGACTTTTGATCTAAAATTCAACTTTTGTCATAGTTATGACTTTTATCTCACAATTTGGACTTTTTATGCATCTCATTATGATTTACCAATGCATTTTTCTTCTGTGGCAGAAATGGGCCATACAATACAGTTCCTGTTTACCACCCTCAGCCATTCCATAAAGTTTTTATGACCTGTGCTAATCTTTGACACTTGACCTCTGGGGGGGTCAAAGTAAATTCCATCAATTTGTTCACAAGCATTGCTACCGTGTTCCTCTCTCAACAGTCCCTGAGCACTTGTTTCATTTATTTCACACAAATATACACAATAACTGAACTCAATAAAGCTTTTGAAGTAACTTTTACAGAGAGACGTGTGCACTCAAAAATGGCTGGCTAAGCTGGTTTATGGATATACGGAATCTATCCGCATTCCATTAAAGTCCCTTTATGCTCTCCAGAAATACAGAGAGATACAAATGTGATACTCTAAACTAAGAAGCGCTAAAACAACGGCCACAACGACGGGCTAAACTTAACACAGTAGCAGAAATCCCAGACAAACGACGAGACGTCCCTGATATATGGTGGTCCTGATGCGTGTGATGCAGAAGCAGCAGTTTGATGATCAGAAGACTACAAGGAGCGACGGAGCAGGCATAAATGTCACATGCAGAGCGAATACGAGCCCTCTCCACCTATCCAGCAGAGCCACTCCATGCATTAAAACACAAAAAATCATCACTAGTTATACAAAAAAGCTTCCTGTGTGGGGAACATCTGGAAAAATAGCTACAGCTTAGATCAATTTGAGTGACTTCATGAAGATGCACAGTGCGTTCGTTTCAGAGAGTAGTAAACACAAATTCATAAAGGTTTTTTAAGAAAGCACAAACAAGCCATTCTCATGGGAAACATGATAACAATGGGTTTATACAGATAGACATAGAGCTATATTTATATATATATATATATATATATATATACTGTATATATTTATATACTTCCTAATAAATACAACTTGCTCTGTGCAAGATGTGATGAAGAGTTTGTTTCACATAGTGAAACCCAGTTTGGGAAGAGCATGCATTTGTGCGAATGCCAGGGAGGTTTTGATGTCGCTGGTTCTTTCCTGGGGATTAGAATGAAGGGGTGGATTGCCTTTTCCCAGAATGCTTCAGCGATGACACTGGACAAAACACAAATTTAAGGTTAGGGGGTCATGACGGCGCCACAGCACATGGCACATTAAACTTTGGCATTCAGGGTAAGACTAGTCAATGTTCTCAATTATACTTACATGTAATATTCTATATTCTTTTACTCTGACTCAGCTAGAAGAAAGAAAAGAGGCCTTAATCAAACCAAGAAACTACTGACAACTAATGATTCTATAGGCTGGAAATTGTGGCCGTTTAAATAATTAGGGATGCACCGATATAAAAAATCCGATAAGCCAGTTATTTCTTTACACTTTTTTGTCTGATAATAAGACTATTTTTTCGACTTTGTCTAAATTAAAAAAATAAAAATCTCAAGCTCAGCAAGGCTGCATTTATTTGATCAAAAATAGAGTAAAACAGTAGTATTGTGAAATATTCTATTTTAAAGGGGTCATGAACTGGCTTTAAAAAAAAATTATACTGTTGTCTGAGGTCAACTTATTACATTTGCGTCGTTTTTACATGCAAAGACATCATAACGAATAGATAATAGATTATTTTCTACACTGGTTTTCAGGCTCTCTCCTGCACACTTGGTTTTTATGGGCAATGCCGCACTCAAGACTTGGAAGGAAACGCCTACAGCTAGGATTGGATAACAGTTTTGAATATTATAAAGCGTTTCAACTCCCCCGTCAGTAAACGTGGGGAATTGATTGGAATGTGGAAAAATGGCAACTGGAATGATTCGTCCATACCGAATCGCAGGACAATGAACCAAGAACACCTTAAATTGGAAGGATGTTGCAGCCTGTTGACAGCTTGGTAAGTTATCCTTAATTAGGTTTATTTTCTAATGTATCTGTTTTTTCCTAATTTTATATTAAAGTGTAACTGAAAACAATCTGTACCAATGCAATACTATCACATACACTCACCTAAAGTATTATTAGGAACACCTGTTCAATTTATCATTAATGCAATTATCTAATCAACCAATCACATGGCAGTTGCTTCAATACATTTAGGGGTGTGATCCTGGTCAAGACAATCTCCTGAACTCCAAACTGAATGTCAGAATTGGAAAGAAAGGGGATTTAAGCAATTTTGAGCATGGCATGGTTGTTGTTGCCAAACGGGCCGGTCTGAGTATTTCATAATCTGCTCAATTACTGGGATTTTCACCCACAGCCATTTCTATGGTTTACAAAGAATGGTGTGAAAAGGGAAAAACATCAGTATGCGGCAGTCCTGTGGACGAAAATGCCTTGTTGATGCTAGAGGTCAGAGGAGAATGGGCTGACTGATTCAAGCTGATAGAAGAGCAACTTTGACTGAAATAACCACTCGTTACAACTGAAGTATGCAGCAAAGCATTTGTGAAGCCACAACATGCACAACCTTGAGGTGGAGGGGTTACAACAGCAGAAGACCCCACCGGGTACCACTCATCTCCACTACAAATAGGAAAAAGAGGCTACAATTTGCACAAGCTCACCAAAATTGGAAAGTTGAAGACTGGAAAAATGTTGCCTGGTCTGATTAGTCTCGATTTCTGTTGAGACATTCAGATGGTAGAGTCAGAATCTGGCTTAAACAGAATGAGAACATGGATCCATCATGCCTTGTTATCACTGTGCAGGCTGGTGGTGGTGGTGTAATGGTGTGGGGGATGTTTTCTTGGCACTCTTTAGGCCCCTTAGTGCCAATCGAGCATCGGTTAAATGCCACGGCCTACCTGACCATTGTTTCTGACCCTTTCTGACCATGATTTCCCCATCCTCTGATGGCTACTTCCAGCAGGATAATGCACCATGTCACAAAGCTTGAATCATTTCATATTGGTTTCTTGAACATGACAATGAGTTCACTGTACTAAAATGGCCCCCGCAGTCAACAAATCTCAACCCAATAGAGCATCTTTGGGATGCGGTGGAACGGGAGCTTCGTGCCCTGGATGTCAATCCCACAAATCTCCATCAACTGCAAGATGCTATCCTATCAATATGGGCCAACATTTCTAAAGAATGCTTTCAGCACCTTGTTGAATCAATGCCACGTAGAATTAAGTCAGTTCTGAAGGCGAAAGGGAGTCAAACACAGTATTAGTATGGTGTTCCTAATAATCCTTTTGGTCAGGGGTGGACAAAGTACACAACTTTATTACTGTTAAATAGAAAAAGTAACAGTACTACTGGTCAAATATTACTCCGTTACAAGTGAAAGTTTTAAAAAATGATTTTTTACTTAAGTAAAAGTACAGAAGTATATGTTTTCAAAAGTACTTAAGTATCAAAACGACATACTAGCATACATCTGACATACTAGCATGCGACTACCCTAAACTAATTTAAACTTGTATAAAAAGTTACAAAGCTCTTTACAAAGCTGCTGTCACTTCAAGGCCGAATACACAGATCCTATACACTGATACACATCTGATATTCTCCCAACTGTTTATGTTAACTTAAGACATAATCACCTTTGTTTATGTGAATACTTGCCAAAATGAACATTTTGACATCCGTCTTCTTCCATTTTGCTATAAACTGATCAGTGTTCATAAATTGCCGGGAAATCATTGAATTTCACGTGATCACGAGTGATTCCTGAAAGGCTTTCTGCAAAAACACCTTTTAAAGAAGGAAAAAAATCATCCACTGACTTTCAAAGCTGCTACAGAAACGACTTTCGACTTTGATAGAAATGTAGTGGAGTAAAAAGTATGATATTTGTCTTTCAGATGTAGTAAAGTAAAAGTCATAAGCTTCCAGAAAATATAATACTCAAGTAAAGTTCAGATACTCAAAAAGCGTACTTAAGTACAGAACTCAAGAGAATGTACTTAGTTACTGTCCACCTCTGCTTTTGGTGAGTGTATAAAAAACATGTTTTACTCTATAAGCGTATTGCACCATTCCTGTAGGATCCAATATAGAAGGCACGGCATTGTATTTTAATCTTAATATGTCTGCAAATCCAGTCTTGACCTGCGTCTTGTTTACAAACGATTCAGTGGCGAAATGAATCCAACAAACATGCAATGTCTTACGCACGTGAGCTGGAACTTTATTAAAAATAAGGTTCACACACTTATTCCTAATATTAGAATCTGAAGGAAGATTATGCAGCGACTGTGTTCTTCCACAACCAGGCACAGTGCAATATCTTACGCCGCATTCACACGGGGCGTAGGCGTTAATGCTTCCCATTTACTTTGAATGGGTGACATCATCCGTTGCCGAACTGAATTGTGGGTTCCGTCGCGGCGCTTCACTCGCGTTGCAAGCGGCAGAAGTTGAAGAATTCTCAACTTTTCAAGCGCCAGCGCAGGCGTCATCCAATCAGATCGCCGTATGCAAATATCCTACAGCAGACGCTAGCCAATTGCGTTCATTACAGCTCCGTGAACCATCCAGACCATAGACCGTTAAAAATCCATATGCAACTCCCGGACCACTACATGATATTCTTCCCGCTGTCGGCGCTTTTTTAGGATTTAATGTACTTAACAGCTTCGTGCACCTGTGCAGTGCGCTGACAACAACTACACGGGCAATCGCACTCACACACAACCAAATCGGCATCCATTTCGTCTTACAGACTAGCTGTCATAAAAAGGTGCTTTTTTGTGTTGTGTTTTGGTCCAAGCGGCAAGTTAATGTGATTGGCTGTTGTCACTATGACGATTGCGTCAGCACCCAGCTTCAGCCACGCCCTCCGTCAAGCGTTAACGCCTACGCCCCGTGTGAATGCGGCGTTACTCTCTTCAGCATGTTTATCGCTCAGTAGCGCGATCCGTTTAGCTCCGCGAGTCGGTGGGTGGGGCAACAAAAGCAGGCGTACATTTTCTTATGTTGAGGCACCGTTTCAGCATACGATGACATCAAGGGTTGACATATTCTGAGATTTTCTGGGCCTGGTGTCAATAAAAGCGTTTCTTTGACTAACAAGGAAGTTTTCTGAAAGGATATTCTTATATCACGATTAACTTTTATAGATCAAAGGCTCAAGGGAAAGTTGATTTCTCAATTCATCACCCCTTTAATATATTTTAAAACGTAATATTGGTAAACGCAGAATTTTCAACTTCATTACCCTATTCTTCATTGTCACATGGTCCTGAAGAAATCATTCTAATATGATGATTTGGTGCTCAAGAAACATTTATCAATATTATCATAAAAACAGTTATGCTGCTTAATAATTTTGTGGAAATCATGATACATATATCTTTCCGTTTTTTTTTTGAACAGCATTTTTTTTTCTTTATATTATATTTATTACATTTATTAATTACTATTTTTTTATTATTTTAACATTTTAAATGTTTGTCATTTTTGATCAATTGAATGCGTCCTTGCTGGATAAAAGTATACATTTCTTTTGAAAATTGAATTTCCAATATCGGCTGATATTTTGCCGATATATCGTGCATCCCTATAAATAATAGCTTGGTAGTTTATGAAAGGCAAATGGACTTTGGACTTTACCGTTTTAATAATTATATCAGTTGTTATTCTAAGAGAACATAAGTAAAGGAGTATGGGTAAAATGGCAAACATGGCCTTTGGGACTCACCCTTCTCCCTTCCATTTCGCATGTTCTCCTCTTCCTCCTCCAGACCGTCATCCACTGTGAGATTTACAAATGCTACAGTTACCACTAAAATCATGAAGTAGGAACTTAGAAGACAGAAGTGAGTGTATGAGAATACCTGAGTGAAGTTCTTTCACTAGTGACGACATAGTGTTTGTGATTGAGTCTGCAGCCACCAAAAGATCATTACGGAGATTTCTTGGTACACCTATATGAAAGAAGATTGTTTTCAGATCACAATACCCAAAGCTGAAAAGGAATATATATCAACCCAAAATTAGGCAATTCAAAATGTCAGTCTATTCCTCACTCTAGCGCTATCATGCGGCATTAGAGGACTTGAAATATAGTCAATAATAGTTGTATAAGAATACTTTTATGGTTCATCTTGTCCTTAAAAATGGAAAATCCTTTGACATTCTTCTAAAGATCTCCTATACATCTCCTAAACGTCTCCTTTTGTGTGGATGATGATGCATGTCAATAGAAATCTTCAGACTCTCACCCTGAGAGAAGGCATCCAGCACATCATCTCCGACCCCTGCCAGGCAGTCCTGCGGTGTGTGTGTGGGGGTTGAGCCGGCCGAGGTGGATCGGATGGGCATAGGCATGGTGCAACTGGCACTGTGGCTGGGTGATGAGTGGGGCGAAGTCCCCGTCTGAGACTGCAGGAGGAGAATGCAAGAATTACACAAGATGTTTAACAACCCGAACCTCCATTGGTCCCTCGCTCCCCAAGAAAAGCTCATAAAAAGCTACTATTAGACATAGCTACTATAGACATGGCTATAGATATCTGAGCTCTTTCCTTAGGTTGTGCATGTAGGGCATTCTCCATGCATCTTTGGCGTGAGATCTCACTGAGCAGCATGCAAGAGCCATTAGAGGAGCAAAAGGCTGGTAGAATAGGGCTGCACTGTCCCACAGATTGATGCTGGGCCCAAGGCCTGTGGCCCACTGCCAGGCAGCAGATGGCTGGCCAGACTGCAGTCACATTAGACGTGAGGTGCTTAGCCTTGATGAAAGGAGAGCAGGTCTCTGATATTTGGCAGGGAGACATGCGGCTCGTGGTCCCTCCCTGGGTCACAGGAACAAAGCAGCAGGACGACTAGAAATGGGAGCTTCATGTCCTCTTTATGAGGAGCAGACGTGATAGAGATCGCCCAGAGAGACAGTCTGCGATAAGCTTAAGAGTTATCCATGCTTTATTCTCATTAGGCAACTTTCACTTATCTATCAATTTGTAGTAGTAAAGTATTGAACAGTCCCTGTTAAAGAAATTACAAGTCTGTGATCATTTACTCGTCCTCATGTCATTGCAAACCTATATGACATACTTTGTTTTGTGGAACACAATGGACTGACATGCCAAAAAAGACAAAAAGAGTATGAAAGCTCTGTCCGATAATTATTTGTATGATATAGCCAAATACAGAATGTCTGATAGTAAAATTCTATACTCTTTTGTATAAATACATTTTATTATTTTAAATGCTGCAAGTGAATTTAGGCATCACAGCATTCAAATCTATAGTCTTAAATATACATATTTGTTTCGAGATTTTTTTTAAATAGTACAAAATTACAAGATTGTAAACATTTTTTTGTAGTGAATTGAGTAAATATTTTGTAAGTGTTCATTTCAGCAATTTTATATACATTTATTTTACACAAAGTAAATTGTATAATATAAATCGTATTATAATATCTAATCTAATCTAATCTAATCTAATCCAATACAATATAATATAATATAATATAATATAATATAATATAATATAATATAATATAATATAATATAATATAATAATTTTAAACACAAAGTTAATTTAGGCTTTATAGCATTATAATATACAGTGTTAAAGATGCATATTTATCTTGATATTTGCTAAGGATTATATTGCAAGATTACATACAATGTAATACAATCAAAAGTCATGCACAAATTCAATATAATATATAATATATAATATAATATAATATAATATAATATAATATAATATAATATAATATAATATAATATAATATAATATAATACTGTATGTATTATAACATACAATATTAAAATGCATTTAAAAGTGTTTAAAAAAAAACTAAGTGAATGTTAGATGATAGTAAAGTCAGATATGAGTCATACAGACTAATTTCTTTTTTGTCCTATTTTCATTCTCCCTGGAGCTTGAAAAAAAATTCCATTCACTTTCACTGTATGGAAAAGAGCACATTGAACATTCTGCCTAATATCTGCTTTTGTGTTCCATGGAAGAAAGAAAATCGGGGTGAGTAAATGATGACAGAAGATTTTCTTTCTGTCAGTGATCTGCTCTGTTTTCAGCGTTGTTCAGCCCACTAATCTTTTGCCTATCACCTTTATAAAAATGTCTGTGTTTTGCCACGCACAATACATATGTAAGATCAAACTTTTGCAGCTGTGACCCAGTGTGATTACTCCAGAATTGTCGAGCTATATTAAAGGAACACTTACTGCCTGTTTCTGCTCTTCGTCCTGTCAGCCAGAAGATGAGAGATGATAGTGAGTGAAAGCAGACACGCCAGAGACAGAGGTGGTAGAGAAAGAGGTGGAGAGAAAAAAAGTGAGTATAGAATGAGAAAATAAATGATGTTTTCATACATGCCATGGGAAATGAAGAGCCACATTTTTGTTCAACAAGTGTCGTACCTTTAGCAGCCTCATGAGACCTTCCAGCTGGACCATCAGTTCTCTCCTGCTCTCCTGCAGGGCCGACATGCGCCTCTCCAGCTCGTCTTTTCTGTGCCTGAACAAAATGACAAGTAAAATGAAGAAATTAGTCACCAGGTGAATCATAAAAATCAATGACCGCCAAATATATATCTTAAAGGGCACATTCCGCATATGATGGAAAACAGAATTTTCTTTGCTCTTTTGAAATGAAAAGCTCCTTGTACTAACGCAAATCTCCCACCACAACCAACTCATAGAATTCATAATAACTAAGTGGAAAAAAAGGCTCATGGTAAAACAGTATTGACTCCAAAAATGAAGACAGAGGATGCATATACTATTCT